>NC_091985.1:30976531-31251531 GCF_044704955.1 Pristiophorus japonicus
CCCACTGACCCCCCGCGCCTTCCTTCCCTCAGTCAGTTGGAATGTGAATTCTGACCAGGTCAGTAACTAATTTAGCCTGATCCTCGTCAAGCTTGCGATCAGAGTATCACAAGCACTTTGTTTATCTCGCAGTCCGTGAAGTGCTACCTCAAACTGTTTTGGCTGCGCAATTGTTTTTTTCTTGGCCAACTGCGATCCACTCCGGGCTGCGTATACACTGAGCAAACACCCAGCCAGTAACTCAGGACATTTTAACTGCCGAAAATCGCAACCCTTGCCCTCCCTCCCCTCCCGCACACATTCAGAGCAGGAGTTCTGGCTCTGGTGATTTTTCTTCCCCTCCCTCGCTCATGAGCATGTATGGGTTATTGCAGCACTTCACCTTGCACCCTGGATGATATGTTAATGGGTCTTAGGGATCTTCCTGGCCTGAATGGATGCGCAGCAGACTGGCTTAAGCAACCATTTAAAAAATGTATTTTCGGGATGTGGGCATCGCTGGCAAGGCCGGCATTTACCGCCCATCCTTGACTGGCTTGAGAGGCAGGTGGTGGGCCTTCTGCTTGAATCAATGCAGGTGTTCTGATGCAACTGAGTGGCTTGCTAGGACACGTCAGAGGGCAGTCAAGAGTTAACCACGCTGGTGAGGAACTGGAGTAACACATATAGGCCAGACCGGGTAAGGATGGCAGGTTTCATTCCCTAAAGGCACTAATTAATCAGTTGGGTTTTTAATGACAATCCGACAGCTTCATGGCCACTTTTACTGATCCTGAGCTATTGGGGAGGCCTGGGCCTAGAGATTGGCCTCGGGCCGTATTGGATCGGCTGCCTGTTATACACAGCACCTGATATTCAGTCCCATCGACTGCAATGCAACTGAGTATCAAGTGCTGTGTATAACAGGCGGCCAATCCGATACCGCCTGTTAACACCACCGCCCGAGACCAATCTCTAGGTGTTAGACTCTGTTTCTATACATGAATTATTGGTTCATGTGAGAAATTGCAATTAGACAATCTAAGTTGTTTTCAAATTCTACATTAGTTGATTGTTTGGCACTGATAGCACCCTCGCAGAATTACTGATCAGTAAAGCTCACAGTCTCATTGTGAGACACTGGGAGTACCTCCGATGGGGACAACCCACAGATAAGGTGAAAAGGGAACAAAAAAGAAAGGAGTTACTGTAATTAAATGTCCTGGTTTTATGATCTTCAGGCCTTTGGGTTGCAGCTTGCCACTAGGGGGAGCTAGAACTCCACAGGCTGAAGACAAATGCTACAATCTGAATTTGTGTGGAGTGAGAGTCTGCAGTGAGGGAGATAGAGCTGTGTGAGGGGTTAGAGTGTGTAAGGGAGATAGAGCTGTGTGTGAGGGGTTAGAGTGTGTGAAGGAGATAGAGCTGTGTGTGAGGGGTTAGAGTGTGTGAGGGAGATAGAGCTGTGTGTGAGGGGTTAGAGTGTGTGAGGGAAATAGAGCTGTGTGTGAGGGGCTAGTGCGTGTGAGGGGTTAGAGTGTGTGAGGGAGATACTGCTGTGTGTGAGGGGTTAGTGTGTGTGAGGGAGATAGAGCTGTGTGTGAGGGGTTAGAGTGTTTGAGGGAGATACTGCTGTGTGTGAGGGGTTAGAGTGTGTGAGAGAGATAGAGCTGTGTGAGGGGCTAGTGTGTGTGAGGGAGATAGAGCTGTGTGAGGGGGTTAGAGGGTGTGAGGGGTTCGAGGGTGTGAGGGGTTCGAGGGTGTGAGGGGTTCGAGGGTGTGAGGGGTTAGAGGGTGTGAGGGGTTAGAGGGTGTGAGGGGTTAGAGGGTGTGAGGGGTTAGAGGGTGTGAGGGGTTCGAGGGTGTGAGGGGTTCGAGGGTGTGAGGGGTTCGAGGGTGTGAGGGGTTCGAGTGTGTGAGGGAGATAGAGTGTGTGAGGGGTTAGCGTGTGTGAGGGGTTAGAGTGTGTGAGGGGTTAGAGTGTGTGAGGGGTTAGAGTGTGTGAGGGGTTAGAGTGTGTGAGGGGTTAGAGTGTGTGAGGGGTTAGAGTGTGTGAGGGGTTAGAGTGTGTGAGGGGTTAGAGTGTGTGAGGGGTTAGAGTGTGTGAGGGGTTAGAGTGTGTGAGGGGGTTAGGGGAGTGGGGAAGGGGTTAGAGTGTGTGAGGGGGTTGGAGGAGTGGGGAAGGGGTTAGTGTGTGAGGGGGTTGGAGGAGTGGGGAAGGGGTTAGAGTGTGTGAGGGATTAGGGGAGTGGGGAAGGGGTTAGCGTGTGAGGAGGTTAGGGGAGTGGGGAAGGGGTTAGTGTGTGAGGGGGTTAGAGGAGTGGGGAAGGGGTTAGAGTGTGTGAGGGGTTAGAGTGTGTGAGGGGGTTGGAGGAGTGGGGAAGGGGTTAGTGTGTGAGGGGGTTAGAGGAGTGGGGAAGGGGTTAGAGTGTGTGAGGGGTTAGAGTGTGTGAGGGGGTTGGAGGAGTGGGGAAGGGGTTAGTGTGTGAGGGGGTTAGGGGAGTGGGGAAGGGGTTAGAGTGTGTGAGGGGTTGGAGGAGTGGGGAAGGGGTTAGTGTGTGAGGGGGTTAGGGGAGTGGGCAAGGGGTTAGAGTGTGTGAGGGGTTAGAGTGTGTGAGGGGGTTGGAGGAGTGGGGAAGGGGTTAGTGTGTGAGGGGGTTAGGGGAGTGGGGAAGGGGTTAGTGTGTGAGGGGGTTAGGGGAGTGGGGAAGGGGTTAGAGTGTGTGAGGGATTAGGGGAGTGGGGAAGGGGTTTGGGGGACTGCGCAGTGGGTGAGAGGGTGAATACGCCACCTGGTTGAATGACAGAAGTGAGCAGGTAGAATCTGCCCGTATTAATCTGAACCTTACAAGGGAGGATTCAGAGCTCTCATCATCTTCAACAGAATGCCGCCAGAATTAAATAGATGTTTTTTGGCTGGAGGTGGGGAGCGATTGTTTCATACTATATTATTTTTAGTATTACATCTAAACTAAATGATTAGATTAAATGAATTGGCGGGGTGAGTTTGGGGGAAGGGGGAATCACTCCTTGCAGTCTCGTGAAAAGATGCTAACTGCCCACGGCAATTTGGTTGTCGTGTTGATAATTATCCTCATCCACAAGTACATACAATAATGCTAAAATGCTCATAAATTCATAGTTTATGTTGACAGGAGCAGGATTCAGTGATGCAGAACATCGCGGGTAAGGCGGGTATACGGGAAGAATGCAGGTAAGAGCAAACACGGAGACCCTGTGGTTGTGGGAGGAGATGGATGCGGGTGTCAGTCACCTGGAAGGTGATGTTCTCCACAGCACCAGCCCTGTACCGGGAGAACATACATACCATGCCTGTCACATCCAACCTGAGCTTGTCACAGCTGAGCAATGGCTTTGACTGTGTGAAGAGGCAGATGTGCACCTCGGAGAACAAAGACACCGACTGCTACAGCTCAGGCCTGTGTAGCTGATGGCTGTCGAGTACAGCATCGCTCTGTGATCATGCTCCAGGTTAAAACTGGGCCACAAGACTGTTGGCCCCCTTTTAATTCCCCATTTTGGACGCTTTAAAAAACACAAGAGAAAAATCCCTCTCTTCGCATTTGCTGCAACTGCAGACGCATCAGTCAGTGGCTCCCAGGACCTCTCTGCTAATGCAGGTTTTCTTCTGCCCTGATTAGCTGCATTAGCAGAGAGGTCCTGGGAGCGACAGGAGAACAGTGCACGACTGACTGTTTCCCAGCTTTGTGCAGAGATGGATTTACCCTGTGTGTTGCTCCATTGATCAGCAATCAGCCCTACAGGCAAGGGCAGGAGACTCAAGTCGGGAAACTCCGTGGCTCGGCATACCGGAGCGGTAACGAGTTCATAGAGTCATAGAAAACTACGGCACAGAAGGAGGCCATTTGGCCCATCAAGCTTGTGCCGGCTGAAAAAGAGCTATCCAACCTAATCCCACTTTCCAGCACTAGGTCCATAGCCCTGTAGGTTACGGCACTTCGAGTGCACATCCAAGTACTTTTTAAATGTGGTGAGGGTTTCTGCCTCTACCACCCTTTCAGGCAGTGAGTTCCAGACCCCCACAATACACTGGGTGAAAAAATACCTCCTCAACTCCCCTCTAATCCTTCTACCAATTACTTAAAATCTATGCCCCCTGGTTGCTGACCCCTCTGCTAAGGGAAATAGGTCTGTCCTCTCCACTCTATCTAGGCCCCCTCATCATTTTATACACCTCAATAAGATCTTCCCTCAGCCTCCTCTGTTCCAAAGAAAACAACCCCAGCCTATCCAATCTGTCCTCATAGCTAAAATTCTCCAGTCCTGGCAACATCCTGGTAAATCTCTGTACCCGCAGTGGGGTGATGCCACCATACTGGTACTTTTGTTCTGACTGTGCAAAGCAATCGATCATTCCAGTGTTGAATATGACACGAGTCATTGCATACTTGAGCTGAACCAACATGCCCTCGAACTTATCGCAGACGGCTGAAATGTGAACACAACAAAGCAGATGGTCCGTCTCCCAGCAGCACTGAAGGGGAACGGCATCTGATTTCCCACCGGCAGTTACTCACCGATGCAGTAGGGGCAGCACTGCCCTTTCCGCAGGACAGGCCGGGCACAGGTCACGGCTGGACAAGACTCCGAGTAGCAGCTGATGACTCCCTCCATGCAAATGCAGCTGGTGCACACGTTTGGCTTCCAGGATTCAGCAGCCAGGAAGATATCACCCTCCTCGTTCTTGCAGTAACCGGGCATACTTTTGTTGCTTGGCGACAAAGGCTGAAGGGGTTCGTCTGGTTCAAGGAGGAGAACGGATACCAATTTAGCGAGAGTATGAAATGAAGTCAACTTCCCCCAAAATAATACGGTGCACAAGTGGACCTGTTACGTTAAATAAAATGCTGGCTGTGCTTTTGTGCAAGCGAACTTCTTTACCCAAAGAGTGGTTAGAATGTGGAAATCGCTACCACAAGTACTTCAGGTGAGTAGCATATATGCATTTAAGGGAGAGCTGGAAAAACACACGAGGGGAAAAGGAATGGACGGTTATGCCGATAGGGTTCGGTGAAGAGGGGTGGGAGGTGGCTCGTGTGGAGCATAAACACCTACATGGACTAGTTGGGTCGAATGGAAGGTTTTTGTGCCATTTTATAGAGTGATTACATCTGCCCCAAGAAGCATGGTAAGCACTGCTGCCATTTTGAGCAGGGTGCTCCAGATGACTGGTCCCTGTCCCCACTGTTCTACTAACCTCCTTGATCCTGGCTTCAGTCTTACTGTGCAGTTTCTCTGCTAAAATCCCATTTCCTTTGCCCAGCCCTGTGGCACACTGGTTAAAATGGCTGCTGTTCCTACCCATGCTCCTCAGTGCAGGTGAACCTTCTCAGAGCAGCGCGAGTCCGGGGTTGGTGAGGCCTATAAAAGGCCCAGCGGGAGAGTGAGGCGGCGGCAGTTGGAGCAGCGCGAGTCCGGGGTTGGTGAGGCCTATAAAGGCCCAGCTTGTGCAGCTACAGGGAGAAGGCAAAAAAGAAGTAGAAAGAAACAGAAGGGTGATGTCACAGCCAAGGGGGTGGGTGATTGGCTGGTGATTGGTGAGTAGTTTTTCTTTTTTCTCTTCTATAACAGTGAGTAAACTTTAGCATTGTTGCCTATCTAAGGGTTAAGTCATGACAGGACAGCTCGGTCGCGTGTTATGCTCCTCCTGTACCATGTGGGAACTCAGGGACGACACCAGTGTCCCTGACGACTACGTGTGCGGGAAGTGTGTCCGCCTCCAGCTCCTGACGGACCGCGTTGCGGAGTTGGAGCTGAGGGTGGATTCACTCTGGAGCATCCACGATGCTGAGAATGACGTGAGTAGCACGTGTAGCGAGATGGTCTTACCGCAGGTGAAGGGTCCACAGCCAGATAGGGAATGGAAGACCAGCAGGAAGAGTAGTGCAAGGAAGGTAGTGCAGGGGTCCCCTGTGGTCATCCCCCTGCAAAACAGATACACTGCTTTGAGTGCTGTTGGGGGGGATGACTCATCAGGGGAGGGCAGCAGCGGCCGGGTTCATGGCACCGTGGCTGGCTCTGTTGCACAGGAGGGCGGGAAAAAGAGTGGGAGAGCGATAGTGATAGGGGATTCAATTATAAAGGGAATAGATAGGCGTTTCTGCGGCCGCAACCGAGACTCCAGGATGGTATGTTGCCTCCCTGGTGCAAGGGTCAAGGATGTCTTGGAGTGGGTGCAGGACATTCTAAAAAGGGAAGGAGAACAGCCAGTTGTCATGGTGCACATTGGTACCAACGACATAGGTAAAAAAAGGCATGAGGTCCTACGAAACGAATTTAAGGAGCTAGGAGCTAAATTAAAAAGTAGGACCTCAAAAGTAGTAATCTCAGGATTGCTACCAGTGCCACGTGCTAGTCAGAGTAAGAATCGAAGGATAGCGCATATGAATATGTGGCTTGAGCAGTGGTGCAGCAGGGAGGGATTCAAATTCCTGGGGCATTGGAACCGGTTCTGGGGGAGGTGGGACCAGTACAAACCGGACGGTCTGCACCTGGGCAGGACCAGAACCAATGTCCTAGGGAGAGTGTTTGCTAGTGCTGTTGGGGAGGAGTTAAACTAATATGGCAGGGGGATGGGAACCAATGCAGGGAGACAGAGCGAAACAAAAAGGAGACAAAAAAAAAAGACAGAAAGGAGATGAGGAAAAGTGGAGGGCAGAGAAACGCAAGACAAAAAACAAAAAGGGCCACTGTACAGCAAAATTCTAAAAGGACAAAGGGTGATAAAAAAACAAGCCTGAAGGCTTTGTGTCTTAATGCAAGGACTATCCGTAATAAGGTGGATGAATTAACTGTGCAAATAGATGTTAACAAATATGATGTGATTGGGATTACGGAGACAAGGCTCCAGGATGATCAGGGCTGGGAACTCAACATCCAGGGGTATTCAACATTCAGGAAGGATAGAATAAAAGGAAAAGGAGGTGGGGTAGCATTGCTGGTTAAAGAGGAGATTAATGCAATAGTTAGAATGGACATTAGCTTGGATGATGTGGAATCTATATGGGTAGAGCTGCAGAACACCAAAGGGCAAAAAACGTTAGTGGGAGTTGTGTACAGACCTCCAAACAGTAGTAGTGATGTTGGGGAGGGCATCAAACAGGAAATTAGGGGTGCATGCAATAAGGGTGCAGCAGTTATAATGGGTGACTTTAATATGCACATAGATTGGGCTTACCAAACTGGAAGCAATACGGTGGAGGAGGATTTCCTGGAGTGCATAAAGGATGGTTTTCTAGACCAATATGTCTAGAACCAACTAGGGGGGAGGCCATCTTAGACTGGGTGTTGTGTAATGAGAGAGGATTAATTAGCAATCTCGTTGTGCGAGGCCCCTTGGGGAAGAGTGACCATAATATGGTGGAATTCTGCATTAGGATGGAGAATGAAACAGCTAATTCAGAGACCAAGGTCCAGAACTTAAAGAAGGGTAACTTTGAAGGTATGAGGCGTGAACTGGCTAGGATTGATTGGCGAATGATACTTAAGGGGTTGACTGTGGATGGGCAATGGCAGACATTTAGAGACCGCATGGGTGAACTACAACAATTGTACATTCCTGTCTGTCGTAAAAAAATGGAAGGTGGCTCAACCGTGGCTATCA
Organism: Pristiophorus japonicus; assembly: GCF_044704955.1. Lineage (NCBI taxonomy): Eukaryota > Metazoa > Chordata > Chondrichthyes > Pristiophoridae > Pristiophorus > Pristiophorus japonicus. The sequence continues at coordinate 30,984,156 of NC_091985.1, forward strand.
AGGGAAATCAGGGATAGTATTAAAGCCAAGGAAGTGGCATACAAATTGGCCAGAAATAGCAGTGAACCCGGAGACTGGGAGAAATTTAGAACTCAGCAGAGGAGGACAAAGAGCTTGATTAGGGCAGGGAAAATGGGAGTACGGGAAGAAGCTTGCAGGGAACATTAAGACGGATTGCAAAAGTTTCTATAGATATGTAAAGAGAAAAAGGTTAGTAAAAACAAACGTAGGTCCCCTGCAGTCAGAATCAGGGGTAGTCATAACGGGAAACAAAGAAATGGCAGACCAATTAAACAAGTACTTTGGTTCGGCATTCACTAAGGAGGACATTAACAACCTTCCGGATATAAGAGGGGTCAGAGGGTCTAGTAAGAAGGAGGAACTGAGGGAAATCCTTATTAGTCAGGAAATTGTGTTGGGGAAATTAATGGGATTGAAGGCCGATAAATCCCCAGGGCCTGTTGGACTGCATCCCAGAGTACTTAAGGAGGTGGCCTTGGAAATAGCGGATGCATTGACAGTCATTTTCCAACATTCCATTGACTCTGGATCAGTTCCTATCGAGTGGAGGGTAGCCAATGTAACCCCACTTTTTAAAAAAGGAGGGAGAGAGAAAACAGGGAATTATAGACCGGTCAGCCTGACATCGGTAGTGGGTAAGATGATGGAATCAATTATTAAGGATATCATAGCAGCGCATTTGGAAAGAGGTGACATGATAGGTCCAAGTCAGCATGGATTTGTGAAAGGGAAATCATGCTTGACAAATCTTCTAGAATTTTTTGAGGATGTTTCCAGTAGAGTGGACAAGGGAGAACCAGTTGGTGTGGTATATTTGGACTTTCAGAAGGCTTTCGACAAGGTCCCACACAAGAGATTAATGTGCAAAGTTAAAGCACATGGGATTGGGGGTAGTGTGCTGACATGGATTGAGAACTGGTTGTCAGACAGGAAGCAAAGAGTAGGAGTAAATGGGTACTTTTCAGAATGGCAGAAGGTGACTAGTGGGGTACCGCAAGGTTCTGTGCTGGGGCCCCAGCTGTTTACACTGTACATTAATGATTTAGACGAGGGGATTAAATGTAGTATATCCAAAATTTGCGGATGACACTAAGTTAGGTGGCAGTGTGAGCTGCGAGGAGGATGCTATGAGGCTGCAGAACGACTTGGATAGGTTAGGTGAGTGGGCAAATGCATGGCAGATGAAGTATAATGTGGATAAATGTGAGGTTATCCACTTTGGTGGTAAAAACAGAGAGACAGACTATTATCTGAATGGTGACAGATTAGGAAAAGGGGAGGTGCAACGAGACCTGGGTGTCATGGTACATCAGTCATTGAAGGTTGGCATGCAGGTACAGCAGGCGGTTAAGAAAGCAAATGGCATGTTGGCCTTCATAGCGAGGGGATTTGAGTACAGGGGCAGGGAGGTGTTGCTACAGTTGTACAGGGCATTGGTGAGGCCACACCTGGAGTATTGTGTACAGTTTTGGTCTCCTAACCTGAGGAAGGACATTCTTACTATTGAGGGAGTGCAGCGAAGGTTCACCAGACTGATTCCCGGGATGGCGGGACTGACCTATCAAGAAAGACTGGATCAACTGGGCTTGTATTCACTGGAGTTCATTAGAGTGAGATGGGACCTCATAGAAACATTTAAAATTCTGATGGGTTTAGACAGGTTAAATGCAGGAAGAATGTTCCCAATGTTGGGGAAGTCCAGAACCAGGGGTCACAGTCTAAGGATAAGGGGTAAGATATTTAGGACCGAGATGAGGAGAGACTTCTTCACCCAGAGAGTGGTGAACCTGTGGAATTCTCTACCACAGAAAATTGTTGAGGCCAATTCACTAAATATATTCAAAAAGGAGTTAGATGTAGTCCTTACTACTAGGGGGATCAAGGGGTATGGTGAGAAAGCAGGAATGGGGTACTGAGGTTGCATGTTCAGCCATGAACTCATTGAATGGCGGTGCAGGCTAGAAGAGCCGAATGGCCTGCTCCTGCACCTATTTTCTATGTTTCTATGAAGGCTATTGAGGAGTTTCAGCTGTACTCAGGAGCTTGGACAAACCGCATCGACATTTTAACTGACATATGTCGACCGGGGAACAGGAGCCCACTTGCATGCGCATCTTTTGGGTGAATTATTTATTTATAACATCATTTTTTTATGAATCTAAATTGCACTAAAGTGGCCTCCGCTGAATTTAATGAACGTCTCCTTCACATTTACAAATGATTAACTTATGGAATTAGGCTGCCAATTAGCACAGCAAATACCGACTTCATTGAACCATGAACTGATTTAACTGGATGTTTGGCGCTCGGGCAGAAAGGCGATGAAGAAGGCCAGAGCAGGTTGTTCACTTGGAAGAACAGTATTTTCTGGGCTGAGTGACCGCCCTTATATCTGCATCTTTTTTACCCTTTATTAAACCATTACCAACATCACTTAAAAAACCCAGATTATCTGGTCATTATCCCATTGCTGTTTGTGGGAGCTTGCTGTGCGCAAATTGGGCGCCGTGTTTCCCACATCATAACACTGGCTACACTTCAAAAATGTACTTCATTGGCTGTAAATGCTTTGGGGTGCCTTGAGTTTGTGAGAGTCGCTGTATCAGCGCAAATGCCTTTCCCCCCTTCCTGCCCCTCAGCAACCTGTTCCGTGCTCTGCTGTGATTATTTTTGAAACTTTGATCCAGGGTATCAGATTTTGTGTGCTGACGCCCCTGCACACGCCTTGGGACGTCTTACTATGTTCAATGTAAGTTGTTGCTGCAGTTGTGAGCGTACCTGGGCACTGCGGGCAGCACGAGTCCGGAGTCCTGATGGGATTCTGGCAGAGGATGGGCGGGCAGACCTCGGTGTCACACAGCACACGCCCGCTGTGACAGGTGCACTGGGTGCAGGAGTCGATGTTCCAGGTCTCGCCTTCCACAAAGTATTCACCACCAGGAGCGTGGCAGATCGATGTATCACTCAGCTCGGGCTTCCAAAGGCCGGAGTCCTCTGAAAACACAGTTAACAATTTGGTCACACAGGTTATTGTAATGTATTTGCTTCATGGGTTCTTTGCTTAAGAATTCACATTGCTATTAAGAACAAGTTGGTTTAGTAACAAAGGTTTAACAATCACACTACACATTACCAGTTCATCCACTAGGCTCACAACTGCGTACCTCATCGTGGATCACCTAGACCCAAGTGTTATTGAGTCTTGTGAACATCACATGACTGGCTAAGCCACTCACATTGCAACAACTCTGCAACTACTTTAAATTATAATTTAAGCCAAGTGCCCCCTTTGGTAAGGGCACTAGAACCCACAAATTAACAAATAAACTTTAAGGGAACCTTAACAAATCAAATTAAAATTCTGTTCCCTGCTGTAATGAAGCACTCTAGTCCCTCCGGTGCCCACCTCTAACCTGTGAGCATACTCACCGGTGCATTCATTACAGTTATCAGAACATGAGGCTATTGTCACAGCAACTATTAACCAGTGAGAAGGCAACTGCTCAAAAGCGAAGAATATAAAAAGATGCATAGAAAGGGCAGAGAAGTGAATTTAAGTAGATAGCGCTGGTTGAAAAGCCAGCATCTACACAGGTATGGGCTGACTGGGTTCCTTTTGTGCGTAGTTTCAGTTTATGAATTAGTGGTAGTGTATCAGAGAGGAGAAAATTAATTCCTTTACAACACTAAATAAAGCTGTCCTGTCACACTGGTTACTTCTTTCTATGCTTATTAATACTGGAGCTTATCATATAATTATAACTGTGCATTAAAAAGGGACAAAACACCATCTCCTGTCAGTACACTTTGGCTCAAAGCTCATTACGCTGAAATAGTCGTAACTGGTGGCGTTAGAGGTGGTGATGAAGCAGCAGAAGCTGATGAACAGACGGCTCATTGCATACAGTCAATGTCCAGTGTGGGTCACAGAACAGGAGGAAGCCACTTGGACTAGTCATGTCTGTGCAGGCTCTTTGCTGGATCAATCCCGAAACAAAACCATACCGATCCTGAAAGTTCCAGGTTCAATCCCGAGTCTACGCACTCCTAGGCCGGGGCCAACGGGTCTCACGCCCTTGAACTGGGGCAAAGAAAACAAAGACAGCCTTTCCCTTTCCTTTTACCACACTCCAGCTGCTTTATGTTGGACTCTGGCTCTCTTATCCTGGCTGCAGACACAGTTTACCATGGGGGGTTGCACGTCTACTTCTGGGAAAAGGAGGCCAGATTTAATAATGCAGGTGACAGAAGGCATATCACGCAAATCGGTTTTCCGGAACCAATCTAAAACCATGCCAGTATAAAGGCAGCTTTAGTACCACACAGCGTGATGCATTCACCCACTGGTCAATTAGAGCAGTGTTTTACTATTGATTCATGGCAAACCACAACTAATGTTTATTTGGACGAGCTTCGAAGCCGGACTCGGTAAGCTAACTGGAGATCCTTTAGTGATACCAACACAGAAAAGGATCATCTAAAATTAATCCATGAGCCTGGCATATTGGATTAACATTAATGCACAGCCAGTGCTCAGTGACTGCCATTTCTCATTTAGTGCACATCTACAATGCTGAGAGTCTTATTAATAGTTACCACTCTGATTAAATATCACTAAATAGAGAAAATCGTTCCCCCCTCCACAGGCCAAGTGGATAGCTTTCAGAGAGCCAGTACAAGTGCGATGGGCTGAATGACCTCTTTCTGTGCTGTTAAATGAACTGGTCAGATACAAGAGCCCATGTTAATAAAAATGCCCCACCACCACCCCGGCCCACTTTACTTATACAGGAGGGTTAGTTGAGGGCTCCTTACCTGGGCACGATGGGCAGCATTGTCCAGGGCGGATGGTGGGATTTCCACAGTTGGGCACGGAGCAGGTGATGAGTGCGCACATCTCACGCCCATTGTAGCAGTAACACTCGCGGCACCCATCGTGCCAACTTTCGCCGCTCTCATGTCGCCGGCCGTCCATGGACAAGCACGAGCCCGTTTTGACTGGGGGCACGATGGTTGTGGGCACATCTGAATGACAAGGATAGGATAAACGAGAGTGAGTCACTGTGTAGTGCAGTTTCTCCCTCTCACCACACGGCTACTTTTTACATCTGCACAAACCTGTACACTGGAGTAGGCCGTTCAGCCCCCAGAGCCTGCTCCACCATTCACTTAGAACATGGCTGATCTGTTTCCAAACCAGGAGGAGACCAATGCTCCCTGTAAAATCTTAGCATTGGGTAAAGAAAGACCTTATGATATAGCGCCTTTTACAACCTCAGGACGTCTCAAAGCACTTTACAGTGAAGTACTTTGAAGTGTGTTCACTGTTGTAATGTGGGAAACACGGCAGCCAATTTGTGCACAGCAAGCTCCCACAAACAGCAATGAGATACATGACCAGATAACCTGTTTTAGTGATGTTGATTGAGGGATAAATATTGTCCAAGACACTGGGGATAGCGTCCCTGCTCTTCTTCAAAATAGTGCCATAGAATGTTTTACATCCATCTGAGAGGGCAGACGGGGCCTCGGTTTAATGTCTTCATCCAGAAGACGACATCAACCGACAGTGCAGCACTCCCTCAGGACTGCTCTGGAGTGCCAGCCTAGATTATGTGCTCATATCTCTGGAGTGGGACTTGAACCCGCAACCTTCTGACTCACGAGGTGAGAGTGCTGCCAACTGAGCCACGGCTGAGACTAGAAGCTCTCTTTACTCTGCCCCAACAATATGCTTCAGCTCCTAGTGTACCAGCATGACATGTTTTCCATTCCCCACACCAGCCACAATGTAAGGTCTTTGAGTGCGGTTATAAATTAGCATCAAATGAGGGGCAGTTTTGTGTTGCAGGCCCATGCCCACTTGGAGCTGGATTGAGACTACACGACTTCATTTCACATGGACTAAATAAAGAGAAACTGCTTTCAATGGCTGAAGGGTCGATAACCAGAGGGCTCAGATTTAAGGTGATTGGCAAAAGAACCAGAGGCGACATGAGGAGAAACGAGCGGTTCAGATTGGGAATACACTGCTGATACAGTGGTGAATACAGATTCATTTATAGCCTTCAAAAGCGAATTGGATGAATACTTGAAGGAGAACAAATGGCAAGGATAGGGGAACAAAGCAGAGGGAATGGGACAAACGAGATTGTTCTTCGAAAGAGCCAGCGTAAACTTGATGGGGCGAACGGCCCCCTTCTGTGCTGTACTATTCGATGATTCTATAGAGTCCTTACAGCCAGAGAAGACTTTCATCCTATCAGCCTGGGCTGGATTTGGATTGCGGATCAAAAGGTGAGAAGGCAGTGACTAACCCACTCTGCCACCTAGATGCCCTTGCTAGGGTACAGTTTCTGGAGGAAGTTTTCGTGCAACCTGCAGGTCCCACGCAGCCCGGGGCTGGCTTTCTCAATATTAAATTTTATGCATGTGCGAAACTGTGAATGGGCCGTACTGGGGGCCCCTTAAAGGGGTCGCGGGCGTGCACCCCAAAAAATTAAGTGGAACATTGGTTTCACGGGTGCTGGTTTCCCTCTGATACTTCATCAAAACGGCCATTATTTAGGTGAGCCATGGAAATAAATAGCAGCAGGCTATCCGGCAAGGAGAGGTCATCATAGCTGAGCCTGATCCTATCCTCACCTGATGTACACACACACTACCAGCAGGGGTTGGTAAGTGTGTTAAAAAGGCAAGCCTGAAGGTTTTGTGCCTCAATGCGAGGAGTATTCGGAATAAGGTGGACGAATTAACTGTGCAGATAGCAGTTAACGGATACGATGTGGTTGGCATCACGGAGACATGGCTCCAGGGTGACCAAGGCTGGGAACTCAACATCCAGGGGTACTCAACACTTAGGAAGGATAGACAGAAAGGAAAAGGAGGCGGGGTGGCATTGCTGGTTAAAGAGGAAATTAAGGCAATTGAAAGGAAAGACATTAGCTTGGATGATGTGGAATCGGTATGGGTGGAGCTACGGAATACCAAGGGGCAGAAAACGCTAGTGGGAGTTGTGTACAGACCTCCAAACAGTAGTAGTGATGTTGGGGAGGGCATCAAACAGGAAAGTAGGGGTGCATGCAATAAAGGTGCAGCAGTTATCATGGGTGACTTTAATATGCATATAGATTGGGCTAACCAAACTGGAAACAATATGGTGGAGGAGGATTTCCTGGAGTGCATAAGGGATGGTTTTTTAAGACCAATATGTCGAGGAACCAACGAGGGAAGAGGCCATCTTAGACTGGGTGTTGTGTAATGAGAGGATTAATTAGCAATCTCGTTGTGCGAGGCCCCTTGGGGAAGAGTGACCATAATATGGTGGAATTCTACATTAGGATGGAGAATGAAACAGTTAATTCAGAGACCATGGTCCAGAACTTAAAGAAGGGTAACTTTGAAGGTATGAGGCGTGAATTGGCTAGGATAGACTGGCGAATAATGCTTAAGGGGTTGACAGTGGATAGGCAATGGCAGACATTTAGAGACCGCATGGATGAACTACAACAATTGTACATCCCTGTCTGGCGTAAAAATAAAAAAGGGAAGGTGGCTCAACCGTGGCTATCAAGGGAAATCAGGGATAGCATTAAAGCCAAGGAAGTGGCATACAAATTGGCCAGAAATAGCAGCGAACCCGGGGACTGGGAGAAATTTAGAACTCAGCAGAGGAGGACGAAGGGTTTGATTAGGGTAGGGAAAATAGAGTACGAGAGGAAGCTTGCAGGGAACATTAAAATGGACTGCAAATGCTTCTATAGATATGTAAAGAGAAAAAGGTTAGTAAAGACAAACGTAGGTCCCCTGCAGTCAGAATCAGGGGAAGTCATAACGGGGAACAAAGAAATGGCAGACCAATTGAACAAGTACTTTGGTTCGGTATTCACTAAGGCCACAAACAACCTTCTGGATATAAAGGGGGTCAGAGGGTCTAGTTATAAGGAGGAATTGAGGGAAATCCTTATTAGTCGGGAAATTGTGTTGGGAAAATTGATGGGACTGAAGGCCGATAAATCCCCAGGGCCTGATGGTCTGCATCCCAGAGTACTTAAGGAGGTGGCCTTGGAAATAGCGGATGCATTGACAGTCATTTTCCAACATTCCATAGACTCTGGATCAGTTCCTATGGAGTGGAGGGTAGCCAATGTAACCCCACTTTTTAAAAAAGGAGGGAGAGAGAAAACAGGGAATTATAGACCGGTCAGCCTGACATCGGCAGTGGGTAAAATGATGGAATCAATTATTAAGGATGTCATAGCAGCGCATTTGGAAAGAGGTGACATGATAGGTCCAAGTCAGCATGGATTTGTGAAAGGGAAATCATGCTTGACAAATCTTCTAGAATTTTTTGAGGATGTTTCCAGTAGATTGGACAAGGGAGAACCAGTTGATGTGGTATTTTTGGACTTTCAGAAGGCTTTCGACAAGGTCCCACACAAGAGATTAATGTGCAAAGTTAAAGCACATGGGATTGGGGATAGTGTGCTGACGTGGATTGAGAACTGGTTATCAGACAGGAAGCAAAGAGTAGGAGTAAATGGGTACTTTTCAGAATGGCAGGCAGTGACTAGTGGGGTACCGCAAGGTTCTGTGCTGGGGCCCCAGCTGTTTACACTGTACATTAATGATTTAGACGAGGGGATTAAATGTAGTATATCCAAATTTGCGGATGACACTAAGTTGGGTGGCAATGTGAGCTGCGAGGAGGATGCTATGAGGCTGCAGAGTGACTTGGATAGGTTAGGTGAGTGGGCAAATGCATGGCAGATGAAGTATAATGTGGATAAATGTGAGGTTATCCACTTTGGTGGTAAAAACAGAGAGACAGACTATTATCTGAATGGTGACAGATTAGGAAAAGGGGAGGTGCAACGAGAACTGGGTGTCATGGTACATCAGTCATTGAAGGTTGGCATGCAGGTACAGCAGGCGGTTAAGAAAGCAAATGGCATGTTGGCCTTCAAAGCGAGGGGATTGGAGTACAGGGGCAGGGAGGTTGTACAGGGTCTTGGTGAGGCCACACCTGGAGTATTGTGTACAGTTTTGGTCTCCTAACTTGAGGAAGGACATTCTTTCTATTGAGGGAGTGCAGCGAAGGTTCACCAGACTGATTCCCGGGATGGCGGGACTGACATATCAAGAAAGACTGAATCAACTGGGCTTGTATTCACTGGAATTCAGACGAATGAGAGGGGACCTCATAGAAACGTTTAAAATTCTGATGGGTTTAGACAGGGTAGATGCAGGAAGAATGTTCCCAATGTTGGGGAAATCCAGAACCAGGGGTCACAGCCTAAGGATAAAGGGTAAGCCATTTAGGACCGAGATGAGGAGAAACTTCTTCACCCAGAGAGTGGTGAACCTGTGGAATTCTCTACCACAGAAAGTTGTTGAGGCCAATTCACTAAATATATTCAAAAAGGAGTTAGATGTAGTCCTTACTACTAGGGGGATCAAGGGGTATGGCGAGAAAGCAGGAATGGGGTACTGAGGTTGCATGTTCATCCATTAACTTTAATGGCGGTGCAGGCTCGAAGGGCCGAATGGCCTACTCCTGTACCTATTTTCTATGTTTCTATGACAGTGATCAGGAGTGGAAACCCGGGCTGATCCCCCCCCCCCCCCCGGGGCATTGACACAAACTCGGTGCTCCCTCTACTCCTACCTCGAACCTGACTACCTCAGGACAGACCAGAAATCGAACCCAGGACCTTCCGTGGCTATTCGCTGGGCAAACCCGCTAAGCCTGAGGATGATTTTATCCCTTCCTGTGAGGCAAAGCTTCTGTTTGACTTCTTGCCCACAGAGATACGTCCGAGAATGGAGAGTCACCTTGAACAGACGGGCATCAACCCAGTGTTAGGCCGGAGTAGCAGTGTGTTTGATGTTGCCATCCAGTTCATCTAGATCAGGAACATCCAGGCATTTGAGGAGAAATGGACATTATGGCCGCGATATTTACTGAGACGTGGTTTTGGAGCGGGATAGGGGTGGGGGAGTTATAGTCGGGAAACCCAGAAGTGCGGGTTTCCCCCAACACAGTGGAGTCGGGTGATTGTAGCCGCGAGGAGCAGGTAGGTTTAGTGGTGGTGTGGAGAGCAGGGGGGAAAGATCGCGAAGAGCGTGGTGCAGGAGAGGGGGCGCTGGGGAGAGACCAGTGGGAGGCCAGAGGATTGGGAAACTTTTAAAAGCCAGCAAAGAACGACTAAAAAAAAATAGAGAGGGAAGATAGATTATGAAAGCAAACTAGCAAAACATATAAAAACAGACAGTAAGAGTTTCTACAGGCACATAAAAATGAAAAGAGTGGCTAAAGTAAATATTGGTCCCCGAGAGGATGAGACTGGGTAATTAATAATGGGGAACAGGGAAATGGCAGAGACGTTGAACAAATATTTTGTATTGGTCTTCACGGTAGAAAACACGAAAAACATCCCAATAGTGGATAATCAAGGGGCTATAAGGAGCGAGGAACTTAATACAATCACTATCACTAAAGAAATAGTACTTGGTAAAATAATGGGGCTAAAGGCGGACAAGTCCCCTGAACCTGATGGCTTGCATCCCAGGATCTTAAAAGAAATGGCTGCAGAGATAGTGGATGCATTGGTTGTAATCTACCAAAATTCCCTGGATTCTGGGGCGGTTTCAGCGGATTGGAAAACCGCAAATCCACCGGCTCTATTTAACAAAGCAGGCAGACAATAAGCAGGAGACTATAGACTAGTTAGCCTAACATCTGTTGTTGGGAAAATGAAAATGGAAACAATAGCAGGACATTTGGAAAAGCATTATTCAATCAGGCAGTCAACATGGTTTTATGAAAGGGAAATCATGTTTGACAAATTTGCTGGAGTTCAGGGGGAACCAGTGGATTTCCAGAAGCCATTTAATAAGGAGCCACATAAAAGATTACTGCACAAGATAAAAGTTCACGGGGTTGGGGGTAATATATTAGCATAGATAGAGGATTGGCAAACTGACAGAAAAGACAGTCGGGATAAATGGGTCATTTTCCAGTCGGCAATCAGTAACTAGTGGGGTGCTGCAGGGATTGGTGCTGGGGCCTCAACTATTTACAATCTATATTAATGACTTAGATGAAGGGACCGAGTGTAATGTAGTCAAGTTTGCTGATGATGCAAAGATGGTGGAAAAGCAATGTGTGAGGAGGACACAAAAAATCTGCAAAAGGATATAGACAGGCTAAGTGAATGGGCAAAAATTTGGCAGATGGAGTATAATGTGGGTGTAAGGTTGTCCACTGGGACAGAAAATAGAAAAGCAAATTCTAATTTAAATGGAGAAAAATTGCAAAGTGCTGCAGTACAGAGACCTGGGGGTCCTTATGCATGAAACACAAAGTTAGTATGCAGGTACAGCACGTAATGTAATCAGGAAGGCAAATGGAATGTTGGCCTTTATTGCAAGGGGGATAAGAACATAAGAAATAGGAACAGGAGTAGGCAATATGGCCCCTCCCGCCTGCTCCGCCATTCAATAAGATCATGGCTGATCTGATCATGGACTCAGCTCAACTTCCCCGCCCGCTCCCCATAACCCCTTATCATTTAAGAAACTGTCTATTTCTGTCTTAAACTTATTCAATGTCTCAGCTTCCACAGCTCTCTGAGGCAGTGAATTCCACAAATTCTTCCTCTGGGAGAAGAAATTTCTCCTCATCTCTGTTTTAAATGGACAGCCCCTTATTCTAAGATCATGCCCTTTAGTTCTAGTCTCCCCCATCAGTGGAAACATCCTCTCTGCATCCACTTTGTCAAGTCCTCTCATAATCTTATACATTTCAATAAGATCACCTCTCATAGAGTATAAAAGCAGAGAAGTCCTGCTACAACAATACAAGATATTGGTGAGGCCACACCTGGAGTACTGTGTACAGTTTTGGTCTCCGTATTTAAGGAAGGATATACTTGCATTGGAGGCTGTTCAGAGAAGGTTCACTAGGTTGATTCCAGGGATGAGGGGGTTGACTTATGAAGACAGGTTGAGTAGGTTGGGCCTATACACATTGGAGTTCAGAAGAATGAGAGGTGATCTTATTGAAACATAAGATAATGAGGGGGCTCGACAAGGTGGATGCAGGGAGGATATTTCCACTCATCGGGGAAACTAAAACTAGAGAGCACTGTCTCAGAATAAGGGGCTGCCCATTTAAAACTGAGATGAGGAGGAATTTCTTCTCTCAGAGGGTTGTGAATCTGTGGAATTCTCTGCCTCAGAGAGCTGGGGACACTGGATCATTGAATATACTTAAGGTGGAGATAGACAGATTTTTGAGCGATAAGGGAATAAAGGGTTATGGGGAGCAGGCAGGAAAGTAGAGCTGAGTTCATGACCAGATCAGCCATGATCTTATTAAATGGTGGAGCAGGCTCAAGGGGCCAAATGGCCTACTCCTGCTCCTATTTCTTATGTTCTTATGAGATCATGGAGTAGTTTACAGAGTTAGCTTGTTGGGCTGGGAGGAAAAAGTCGTGGTCCACAGGCAGTGCTATAAAGGCACTTACCTTACGGATCCAGCCCTTCCTGCCTCCTTTTACCTGCCATGATTCCCGAGGCCCAGAAAACCCGGCCAACAGTGGTTAAAAATAGGAACCTTGTTAAAATGGAAGTACACAGCCTCCTTAAAAGATTTCATTGACTGATCCGCCTCCTGAGAGCGGATTGGTCGCCCGCCCCTTGTGCCGCCTCCGTTACAACCGGGTTCCATGCGTGTTGCAGTCATGTTGGCAATTTTTAACATTTTTACTTCCCAACCGACCCAAAACCACTAGTTTTTTTTGCGGTGGGGGGGGGCGTTGAAATGACCCCCTTTGCCTCAGGCCTTTTACATATCACCGTGCACCATACTACTGTGAAACTTTGGACGTCCTTTCACATGGTGACTTCAAGGCACTCATTGCTGGGACTAAACTCATGGTCCTCGGCACTGCTCGTAACTGAACATTAGGCTAATTGGTCCAGGAAACTGCAGGCCAGTTTCCCATTGACTGTGGTGACAAGTACCTTACTGAAATCAATTGCTCGACTGAATAACTCTGTCCAAATAGCCAAGTGTTTATCCTACTGATAAGATGTATCTAGACATCTGGCTGCTAAACACATTTCCGCACTGTCACTTTCTATTTGAAGGGCATAATCCTGCCACTTAGGACATTCCATTTCACAAGTCCAAAAATGAAAAACAAATGCTTCTTTACTCATTGAAAAGTACACCTGCATGCATGCGTGTGCGAGAGAAAAAGCACATCGATAAAGCAATCAATAATATTTAAACTTCTATCCTGCGCAATTGCTTTCTCTCCCCACCCTCCCTGAAGGGACTGCCTTCTTTAGGCAGTTTCTTGGAGATACTAGAACTAGGAGGTCACAGTCTCAGGATAAGTGGTCGGCCATTTAGGACTGAGATGAGGAGAAATGTCTTCACTCAGAGGGTTGTGAATCTTTGTAATTCTCTACCCCAGAGGGCTGTGGATGGTCAGTCGTTGAGTATATTCAAGACTGGGATCGATAGATTCTTGGGAACGAAGGGAATCAAGGGATATGGGAAGTTCAAGTAGAAGATCAGTCCATGATCTTGTTGAATGGTGTAGCAGGCTCGAGGGGCTGGCTGACTAATCCAGTTCCTAACTATGATGTTTCTTATATTTCACAGGCACTGGCTGCCCTCTTGCTACCTGACCCATGTCAGCACTCTTTGCGTGTGAGCTCAGACAGTTAGTGTTGGCATACTGTTCGATCATAGGGGCTTCTCAACCGAGTCCAATCCTGTCCCCGCCCCCCTACCCCCGACCTGCGAATCACCTGGACAACAAAAGTCACTTAAAAAAAATACAATTTAGGATACTGTGGAGCACGTGCGGCAAATTGTATTTTTTTAAATAAAAACATGGGCTGAATATTCAACTATTTATGCAGTCACTGATCAAACAAATGACCTAAATAAATTCCATTTCATGACAGCTCCAATGGCTTCAAGGGGTTTGAAGTGACATGATTAATGTAACTGTACTAGCAGGGCTCCTTGGAAAGACTCAAATTAGGTCAGGGATACACTGCGATGCTTTCACTTTTTTTTTCTCTCTTCATCTTTTTCTTCACCTCCTCTCCTGTCCTAAAGGCCAGTGTGTTTTCACAGGCGCCAAATGTCCGCCAGTGGTGGTTCCCGATTGATTTATGACCTGGCGCCCACAGTCCTTGCACCTTCACCAGGGGTCAGAGATTACCGGGGGCGCCTTCGGCCTTGCAACACCAGCCCCTCACTCATTTAATCACTCCTGCCCTCCACCCTGTCGCAGACCTTTCCCGTTTACATTTTACAATTCTCATCCTTGTTTTCAAATCCCTCACCCCTCCCTATCTCTGCAACCTCCTCCAGCACCACAACCCTCTGAGATCTCTGCGCTCCTCCAATTCTGGCCTCTTGCGCATCGCCGATTTTAATCGCTCCACCACGTGCATAGAGCTGTCTAGGCCTTAAGCTCTGGAATTCCTGCACTAAACCTCTCCTCCTCTCTATTTATCCCTCTCATTTAAGATGCTCCTTAAAACTTACCTCTTTGACCAAGCTTTTGGTCATTTGTCCTAATATCTCCTTATGTGGCTCGGTGTCAAATTTTGTGGGACAGCGCTCTTGTAAAGTGCCTTGCGACGTTTTACTACGTTAAAGGTGCTACCTGTATATAAATGCAAGTTGTTTATTCTTTCCTGGTCTCCCCTCCCCCTTTTCCCTCACCCTGTATTTGCTTTAAAGCTGTTCATCTCCAACATCTTCCAGTTCTGATGGAAGGTCATCGACCCGACACGTTAGCGCTGTGTCTCTCTGGCTGATGCTGCCTGACCCGCTGAGGGATTTCCAGCATTTTCTGAGTTTTCTAATGTCGGGAGGAACGAGATTAGGAACGAGGGTCCTGGCTCGTTTGAACTGATGCTGGGGTGCTGAAGTCTGCTGGCCGAGATCAGCTAGTTCAGCAGAGACCACGAATCGAAGCTGGGCCCTTCCTAGTCTGTAATGCTGGCAGACACAGTCCTCACATCGTCGTGGAAACTTGTGCTACATTCTCAACTTTAAGTCGTCAATCAAAAAAAAACTTTAATTAAAAAAAACATGAAAATACGGCTCTCAGTGTTGTCTTCCGACTTTCTTCTTCAGGGACAGAATCCACCGAAGCTCACCGACCTCTCCACAACCATGCAAGCACACCTCTCGATTGCTCATGGCAAAGTCAGAGAATACGCTGTTTTATAAGGATTGGAGAGTTATACCATGTAACGCACAATGTATCATTCTTCTGCTAATGTAGGCTGCCCTTCCAAGGCCGCAAAGTCTAATCGCCGTGAATAGGCTAATCCTGAAGTCAATTAGAGGCCACCTACTGTTCAGTCACATCCTGAGGTTTATTAGAGGTTAATTACTTTCTTTCTGAAATAGTTTTCTTTAAAGAGTGCCTCAGAAATTTGCAGGCACAACATGCAAAGATTTTATATAGAAAACAGGCAGGCCCATTGATACAAAGCCCATCGCCATTCTTCCCATGCTCCTAGAGTCATACAGCACAGAAGGAGGCCATTGGGCTCATCGTGTCTCATTTAAAGAATTAACCAATTAGTCCCCCTCCCCTTCACTTTCCCCCTTAGCCCTGCAGATTTCTCTTTTTCAAGTAATTATCCAATTCCCGTTTGGAAGTTACTCGGTGAATCAGTAACCACCACGCTTTCAGGTAGCGCATTCCAGATCACAACAACTCGCTGCGTTAAAAAAAATCATTCTCCTCATTTCCCCCTATAATTTTTACCAATCTTAAATCTGTGTCCTGGAACTACCGACCCTCCTGTCAGGGGAAAGCTTCTCCCTATCTGTGCACAAATCGGCTGCCGCGTTTCCCACATTACAACAGTGACTACACTCCAAAAGTACTTCAATGGCTGTAAAGCGTTTTGAGACGTCCGGTGGTCGTGAAAGGCGCTATATAAATCCAGGTCTTTCTTTCTTTGACACTATCAAAACCCGTCATAATTTTGAACGCCTCGATTAAATCTCCGCTTAACCCCCTGGTTTAATGTAGAAGGGAATGTAACCCATCAGTCTGCTACAGGAGGGGAGATGGGAGTGGAAGGAACGCAGGTGCTCCAAAGCAGATGGGTAAAATTCAATTCAACTTGACATGATGCAATAAAGAGGAATAATCATGCCTGGGTGAGTGCTTTCCACTCCTATAGTACTTAAGAGATACCTCCCCGCTAATAAGTGACAACTAAATAGAAAAATCCCTTTATCATAGAATGGTCACAGCACAGAAGGAGGCCATTCAAACTGTTGACCCTGTGCCAGCTCTCTGCAAGAGCACCTCAGCTAATCCCACTCCCCGCCCTTTCCCTGTAGCTCTGCAATTTTTTTTCCTTCAAGTACTTACCTAGTTCCCTTTTGAAAGCCAGGATTGAGTCTGCCTCCACCACCCCTTCAGGCAGTGCATTCCAGATCATAACCACTCACCGTGTAGAAAAGTTTTTCCTCGTGTTGCCTTTGGTTCTTCTGCCAATCACCTTAATTCTCGACTCTTCCACCAATGGGAACAGTTTCTCTCTATCTACTCTGTCCAGACCCCTCATGATTTTGAACACCTCCATCAAATCTCCTCTCAACCTTTTCTGCTCTAAGGAAAACAATCTCACAATCCCAGCTCCTCCAGTCTATCCACGTTACTGAAGTCCTTCATCCCTGGCACCATTCTTGTAAATCTTTTCTGCACCCTCTGTAAAAAGCCTTCACATCCCTCAAGTCCAGAATTGGACACAATACTCCAGTTGAGGTCGGACCAGTGTTTTATAAAGGTTCATCATAACCTCCTTGCTTTTGTCCTTGTTTAATTGTTATAACAATAAAGGATTGGCATTTACAGGACTCCTTCACAGAGTGCAGATTTCAGCACAGCAAACTCGCTAGGGGTGACGTGACCAAAGGTTTCAAATTTATCTGTTCCATAATATGTTTTGAGAACATACAAAACATTCAGTGGAGATTGAAAAAACAAAAACGGGACTAGGCATAGCTGTGGTGACTGCCCCCTCCCTTCCCCATACCCAACATCGAATACTTTGTCGGTATTCATTGTCCTGTCTCACACATGGACAGGGGCTGAGGTACCTGAGGGCTGCCAGAGTTTGTGGAACTGTCACTTGACAGGCTTCTGATGCTTCAGCAGCTGAATTATGAAGTGACTGAAAAGTGACAGTAAATCTACAAACACAAAATAAGAACTTACAGCCAGGATATATATATATCCAATGGAATTTTCACTCCTTGCACTTACCTGCTCACCAAAGTCCTCTTGCGAGGCAGTGTGCAATATGTAAAGGGTACCTTTCCTACATGAGTGATTAGCTTATGCTCTCCTCTTCCCTTAAGTGAGTTGAGTAGGATCAAAGCCCTTCCAGGAAAGATGCCTTTGCTGAAGACGACTATCTTAATTAACAGGAGAACCGACACTACAATTTTCCTTGGGCCTCAGAGAAATGGGATTGACGTTAGCTCCTGATAATTATTGTGTTCTTCCTGAAGCCCACTGCAACAACAGCTCAATACATCAGGTAAACGCAATTAGCTCCCCTACCCCTGCACTTGCAGATAAGGCAGCCATAAACATCCTGTTCGAATCCCATCGGACAATACTTGTCACACGGACGCTCCGGGCACTTCTTGCAGCGGCAGATATCACAGCCATGTTTATTCTTCCTGTTTTTAAAAGAAAAGGTACTGAAGAAAGTAATTCACAAACAAGCAAGTCTACCCATTACAATTTAATGAATATATTTTCCTTCAAAGGCACTGCTCCAAACTACAGTCCGGGCAACTTACATTTAGAATGCCATTTCAAATTTCTACCCTTGGAGAAGCTCAGACTCAATGCAGCGCGAGCTTGGACCCTAGCTTGCTGCTGCCCGGGGTTCTGCCAATTAAAAGGTGGAAGGGGAAGATGTGCCTAATGGGAGAGTGGTGGCCCCATTCTGTTTGGAGTGCTGGGACACAGTGGGGCAAGATAGGGTTCATGGTCACGATTCAGGGTTTGCTCAGTCTCAGCTGCGTAACACAATGGGAAGGTGGTGAGTGAAGGCCAGAAACTTAAGAACAGAGAGGAGGAAACATGGAATCTTAAAGAACAGAAGGAGGCCATTCGGCCTATCATGCCTGTGCCAGGTGTTTGGATTAGTCCCACTCCCCTGCCCTTTCCTCATAGTGAGATCGATAGATTTCTGGATACTAAGGGAACCCAAGGGACATGGGGACAGTGCGGGAAGGTGGAGTTGAGATAAGAGTATCAGCCATGATCTATTGAATGGCGGAGCAGGCTCGAATGGTCTGCTCCCGCTCCTATTTCTGATGTTCATAGCCCTGCAAATGTTTCCTCTTTAAGTATTTAGAAACATAGAGAAACATAGAAAATAGGTGCAGGAGTAGGCCATTCGGCCCTTCTAGCCTGCACCGCCATTCAATGAGTTCATGGCTGAACATGCAACTTCAGTACCCCATTCCTGCTTTCTCACCATACCCCTTGATTCCCCTAGTAGTAAGGACTTCATCTAACTCCTTTTTGAATATATTTAGTGAATTGGCCTCAACAACTTTCTGTGGTAGAGAATTCCACAGGTTCACCACTCTCTGGGTGAAGAAATTCCTCCTCATCTCGGTCCTAAATGGCTTCCCCCTTATCCTTAGACTGTGTCCCCTGGTTCTGGACTTCCCCAACATTGGGAACATTCTTCCTGCATCTAACCTGTCTAACCCCGTCAGAATTTTAAACGTTTCTATGAGGTCCCCTCTCATTCTTCTGAACTCCAGTGAATACAAGCCCAGTTGATCCAGTCTTTCTTGATAGGTCAGTCCCGCCATCCCGGGAATCAGTCTGGTGAACCTTCGCTGCACTCCCTCAATAGCAAGAATGTCCTTCCTCAGGTTAGGAGACCAAAACTGTACACAATACTCCAGGTGTGGCCTCACCAAGGCCCTGTACAATTGTAGCAACACCTCCCTGCCCTTGTACTCAAATCCCCTCGCTATGAAGGCCAACATGCCATTTGCTTTCTTAACCGCCTGCTGTACCTGCATGCCAACCTTCAATGACTGATGTACCATGACACCCAGGTCTCTTTGCACCTGCCCTTTTCCTAATCTGTCACCATTCAGATAATAGTCTGTCTCTCTGTTTTTACCACCAAAGTGGATAACCTCACATTTATCCACATTATACTTCATCTGCCATGCATTTGCCCACTCACCTAACCTATCCAAGTCGCTCTGCAGCCTCATAGAATCCTCCTTGCAGCTCACACTGCCACCCAATTTATCCAGTTCCCTTTTTGGAATTTACTACTGAATCTGCCTCCACCACCCTTTCAGGCCGTGTATTCCAGTGCAACAATTCGCTGCGTAAAACAATTCTCATCTCTCCTCTGGTTCTTTTGCCAAATATTTTGAATCTGTGTCCTGTGGTTACCGACCCTCCTGACACTGGAAACAGTTTCTCCCCGTCTACTCTATCAAAACCACTCATAATTTTGAACACCTCTCTTAAATCTCAAATAATGGAAGGAATAATTATGTCTGGCTCTGTTAGTTGTTGATTGCACAGTGCTAATGGACTGAGATCTGGAAAAGGTAAGTAGTGGAGGGAATTTTATTTTTTTAACAAGGAAATCAACAACATTTTAAACTGAGAAAGAAAGGGATTCTTGCCATCAGTATCCATTGAAGTATTTAAAAAAAAATCTGATTGAATAGGATTCATTTTGCCAACCTTTCCTTTCTATCATTACTGGTTAAACAGTGCATGTTCAATAAAGGTGGAGCCATCTGGTTTGGAGGAGATACTGAACATGTCAGTATGAAGGAGCTGGATTAACATGAGTAGAGATAGATAGAAAGACTAACATTTATATAGTGCCTTTCATGACCACTGTACTTCTCAAAGCACTTTACAGCCAATGAAGTACTTTTAGAGTGTAGTCACTGTTGTAATGTGGGAAACGCGGCAGCTATTTTGCACACAAGCAAGCTCCCACAAACGGCAATGTGATAATGACCAGATAATCTGTTTAGTGATGTTGATTGAGGGATAAATATTGACCAGGACACCGGGGATAACGCCCTTGCTCTTCTTCGAATAGTGCCATGGGATCTCTTACGTCCATGTGAGAGAGCAGACAGGGTCTCGGTTTAACGTCACATCCAAAAGTACAGCACTCCCTCAGCTCTGCACTGGAGTGTCAACCTAGAGTGGGACTTGAACCCACAACCTTCTGACTCAGAAGCAAGTGCGCTACCCACTGAGCTACAGTTGAGATGTGTAGTTATTGTATTAATAATATAGTGATACTTCAGTGGTTGTGTCACTTCAACTGTGTGTGTTCGTCAAACTCTCTCACAGTTGGGCTCAGTAACATTTCACAGCCAGTTGTGGCCTGCACTAGGGATGGAGAGATCACCAAGGGTTCCCCCTCCTGATCGCATTCAAGTGAACCAAGGCAAAAATTAAAAGTGTGCATGTTGACATTGGAGAAGGGCAGGATTGGGCTTGATTGCAATGGCATCAATAGTTGAACAGCTTGCCAACATACCATTCTTGAAAATGATCGGCTTGCTGTAAACAACATGTTTTTTTGTTGAGAAGGCTGTTTAATACAACTCTCCCTGTCCCCCTCGGCTCAGGCTGCTACTCATGTGAATCTTACCTTTTCCCTAAATTGTAGGCATTCACTTCAGCATTCAGATACTATCTGTGTTATTAAATAATTACACCGCTTAGGTACAGCTTGCAATCTGAGCACTGATAACCGTGATGTCTGCTAAAATGCTTTGCTTTCTTTTGCAGATCTGACGGAATGCACAATTCTTTTTTTTAATCTTTCTGCCTCGTTGAAAAAAAAGAAATGCTCCTGTGATGGTTCAGTGAGTAAATGCACCACATGGTGAGGCACTGATCTTTCTAGACCAGGCAAGTCCAAGGTTTCATCCCTGCTGTGTGCTCAGTAAGCTGATTGCATCTGGGGCACCAACAACACATAGATATGAGGCTATTACAGGGTAATAATACATAGCCAGCAGCCTGTTACAGGTCAGTGACACTTAGCTCGGAGCATGTTAAAGGCAGTAACGGCTACACCACAGTGACAGTGAATCATGCTGCAGTGAGACGTTTATTACAGGGAAATGCCACATATTATAGTTAATTCAGGATCTCCCAAAGCATTGCTGACAGTAAGTCAGCATACGCTGTTTTACAGCCACAGTAGCATTATACCATGGAATGCACAATGCATTTCTCTTCTGCCAAAGTGGAACTCTGTTTAACTGTCTTTGCAAGGCCACAGAAATCTAATTACTGTGAATACAAAGTGAGATGAATTGCTGAAGGAAGTTTGTAGTTTGGCAGCTGGAAGAAGCCAGAATGAAATGGCTGTGTTTTTTTTAAACCACCTGTATATTTATTCATTGGTAGCTTCTCTATCGGTTTGGTTCTGATTTGTTGCTGTTTTCTGAAAATGGGCCAATTAGGTGCGAGTGTGATTCACACCTCCAGATGTGCCTCTCTGAGGTATGGCATGCACGCAGCACTTGCAACATTTTACCGATAAATAGATGTTAAACAACGTGGGTTTTTATTTTCTGCCAAGTTTTCCCTTCCTATCTGCAGAGTTTGCGACACCGGGGAAATGCGATGGGGGACCTTTAGGATGTGGTAAGTGCGAAGCAGGTTGCAAGTTCATTTAAAGACATGGAACCGTGTTGAAGAGACGGCAAGTGCTTCGCAGTTTCAAAACTGAAACAAGCGAGCGCCAGCCCAGATGTGCGACCCAATACAAATGAGCATCGCTCACCCCCAATGGAAAGGGGAAAAAACGGGTGGAGTGTATAACGTGGGGCCAGACTGATACAACCAGCTTCACGCCCGGTGCCCCCTCCCCCGCCAAAGCTGAAAGTTTCACCCATCGCAACGCATGCTCTGTGCAAGGATCGGTACCGAGAGTCTCACGTCAGTAAGAAAGCACCTGCACGTACATGTATCCGAATGGACAGTACTTGTCACAAACCACCGGCTTGCATTTCTTCGGGCGTGCGCGGCACTGGCAGATCTCACAGCCGTGTATATCGGTCTGCAGGCCAAAGGGACAGTCCAAACCACAGCCCGATATCAGGCCCGTACAAAGCTCTTCCCCTGGAAAAAAGACAAGATTGGATTAAACCCGCCATTATCAAACAAACGACATTTAAAGAAAGAAAAGACTTGCATTTATATAGCGCCTTTCACAATCTCAGGACTCCCAAAGTGCTTCACAGCCAAGGAAGTACTTTCTGAGATGCAGACACTGTTGTAATGTAGGAATGCACTCTTGCCTTTCAGTAATCCAAGTTCAGAGGGCACAAGAACCGTTCAAATCCTACCACGGCAGCTGGGGAATTTAAATTCAATTAAATATAAATCTGGAATTAAAAAGCTAGCATCAGTAATGGTGACCGTGAAACTGCCGGATAGTCGTAAAATCCCATCTTGTTCACTAATGTCCTTTAGAGAAGGAAATGTGGTTGACTCATAACTGCGCTCTGAAATGGCCTAGCAGTTGTACCAAACCGCTACAAAGAAGTATACTACTTCACCACACGGACTGCAGCGGTTCAAGAAAATGGCTCACCACCAACTTCTCAAGGGCAATTTGGGATGGGCAATAAATACTGGCCTTGTCAGTGACACCCACATCCCAGGAAAGAATTTTTTAAAATTCTGTAAGGAAACTGGATCTCGAGGGTGACTGAAATATAGAATTGGTGACCATCCATATTTGTTGTTCTACCCCCTTGCTTTGATTGCCCCTCCTGCATGCACTGTTCCCAGTTGTCACTTGAGTGGGTAAGCAGGTGCCATCTGCTCCAATACCGTTCTTCTGCCCCCTGGACTTAAAAAGAATTTGCCATTCTATAACACATTTTATGTCATCAGGTTGTCCAAAAGCATTTCACAGCCAATGAATGACTTTCAAAGTTCGCCACTCTTGTTTTGTAAGCAAAGGTGGCAGCCGTCTTTGAATCCGCAAGGTCCCACAGACAGCATTCAGACACACAACACAGATAATCTGTTTTGGTGATGTTTGTTGAGGGAAGGATGTTGGTTACGGTAGACCAGTTAGCCGAACATCTGTGGTTGGGAAAATGTTGGAGTCCATTATTGAAGAAGCAGTAACAGGACATTTGGAAAAGCAAAATTCAGTCAGGCAGAGTCAGCATGGATTTATGAAGGGGAAGTCATGTTTGACAAATTTGCTGGAAGTCTTTGAGGATGCAATGAACAGGGTGGATAAAGTGGAACCAGTGGATGTGGTGTATTTGGACTTCCAGAAGGCATTTGACAAGGTGCCACATAAAAGGTTACTGCACAAGATAAAAGTTTACGGGGTTGGGGGTAATATATTAGCATGGATAGAGGATTGGCTAACGAACAGAAAAGAGAAAGTCAGGATAAATGGTTCATTCTCGGGTTGGCAATCAGTAAACAGTGGGGTGCCACAGAGATCAGTGATGGGACCCCAACTATTTACAATCTATATTAACGACTTGGAAGAAAGGATCGAGTGTAACGTAGCCAAGTTTGCTGATGATACAAAGATGGGAGGAAAAGCAATGTGTGTGGAGGACACAAAAATCTGCAAAAGGACATAGACAGGTTAAGTGAGTGGGCAAAAATTTGGCAGATGGAGTATAATGTTGGAAAGTGTGAGGTTATGCACTTGGGCAAAAAGAATCAATGAGAAAGTTATTATTAAATAGTGAAAAATTGCAAAGTGCTGCAGTACAGCGGGACCTGGGGGTATTTGTGCATGAAACACAGAAGGTTAATATGCAGGTACAGCAAGTGATCAGGATGGCCAATGGAATCTTGGCCTTCATTGCAAGGGAGATAAAGTATAAAAGCAGGGAAGTCTTGCTACACCTGTACAGGGTACTGGTGAGGCCACACCTGGAATACTGCGTGCAGTTTTGGTTTCCATATTTAAGAAAGGATATACTTGCTTTGGAGGCAGTTCAGAGAAGGTTCACTAGGTTGATTCCAGAGATGAGGGGGTTGACTTATTAGGAAGGGTTGAGTAGATGGGCCTCTATTCATTGGAATTCAGAAGAATGAGAGGTGATCTTATCGAAAGATAAGATTATGCGAGGGCTTGACAAGGTGGATGCAGAGAGGATGTTTCCACTGATAGGGGAGACTAGAACTAGAGGGCATAATCTTAAAATAAAGGGCCGCCCATTTAAAACTGAGATGAGGAGGAATTTCTTCTCAGAGGGTTGTAAACCTGTGAATTTGCTGCCTCAGAGAGCTGTGGAAGCTGGGACATTGAATAAATTTAAGACAGAGATAGACAGTTTGTTAACCAATAAGGGAATAAAGGGTTATGGGGAGCGGGTGGGGAAGTGGACCTGAGTCCATGATCACACTAGCCAAAATCGTATTAAATGGCGGAGCAGGCTTGAGGGGCCGTATGGCCTACTCCTGCTCCTATTTCTTATGTTCTTATGTAACTAATTGCTCTTTTTCAATTAGTGGCAAGGGATTTTTGATGCCCATCTGAACAGGCAGGAGGGATCACAGTTTAATTTCTTAGTTGAAATGCAAAAGAGCAGCTGAAATGACTATCTCCCACCTCTTCCCTGAATTATTGAAGGAAAACAGGTATCGTCGGTACATAGTCTCTTGCCACCTCCTCCCTCCTCTCCCGAACGATGCTGTTAATGTCAAAAGCAGAGTGACCACTCTGTGATACACCATGTTGGAGCAGTGATGCGCTATTCCATCCTGGAACATAAACCACCTAGAAGGACAAGGGCAGCAGGCGCATGGGAGTACCATCACCTCCACATTCCCCTCCAAGTCACACACCATCCTGACTTGGAAGTATATCGTCCTTTCTTCATTGGCGGTGGGTCAAAATCCTGGAACTCCCTTCCGAGCAGCACTGTGGGAGTACCTTCACCATACGGACTGCAGCGGTTCAAGAAGGCAGCTCACCACCACCTTCTCGAGGGCAATTAGGGATGGGCAATAAATGCTGGCATTGTCAGCGCTGCCCACAGCCCGTGAATAAATTTTGTAAAACACTCAAGAATACTTTGTGCTGCAGATTAAAAGCGGTTTCCCATTCTGGCAGATCCTTCTTTTTGCTTATGTATGATAATAGCACAGATGCACTGTGGATGCAATGTGCACGATCTACAGGATGCACTGCTTCAACACCCGTTCAACTTTTACCACGGAGAACGGCAAGAGCACACAACGTGATGGTAACACCATCAATTGTAGCTTCCCCTCCAAGTCACAAACCGTGGAATTCCCTCGCTAACACCACCACGGGAACACGTCAATCTCTAACACCATCACGGGAACAAGTCCCTCTCTAACACCACCACGGGAACACGTCAATCTCTAACACCACCACGGGAACACGTCCCTCTCTAACACCATCACGGGAACACGTCCCTCTCTAACACCATCACAGTAACACGTCCCTCTCTAACACCATCACAGGAACACGTCCCTCTCTAACACCATCACAGGAACACGTCCCTCTCTAAAACCATCACGGGAACACGTCCCTCTCTAAAACTATCACGGGAACACGTCCCTCTCTAACACCATCACAGGAACACGTCCCTCTCAAACACCATCACAGGAACACGTCCCTCTCTAACACCATCACAGTAACACGTCCCTCTCTAACACCATCACAGGAACACGTCCCTCTCTAAAACCATCACGGGAACACGTCCCTCTCAAACACCATCACAGGAACACGTCCCTCTCTAACACCATCACAGGAACACGTCCCTCTCTAAAACCATCACGGGAACATGTCCCTCTCTAACACCATCACAGGAACACGTCCCTCTCTAAAACTATCACGGGAACACGTCCCTCTCTAAAACCATCACGGGAACACGTCCCCTCTCTAACACCATCACAGGAACACGTCTCTCTCTAAAACCATCACAGGAACACGTCCCTCTCTAACACCATCACGGGAACACGTCCCTCTCTAACACCATCACAGAAACACGTCCCTCTCTAACACCATCGCGGGAACATGTCCCTCTCAAACACCATCACGGGAACATGCTCCTCTCTAACACCATCACCTGAACACGCACCCCTCCAATACCATCACAGTAACACGTCCCTCTCTAATACCATCACAGTAACACGTCCCTCTCTAACACCACCATGGGAACACGTCCCTCTCTAACACCATCACAGGAACACGTCCCTCTCGAACACCATCACATAAACACGTCCGTCTCGAACACCATCACGGGAACATGTCCCTCTCGAACACCAGGATAACACGTCCCGGGAACATGTCCCTCTCTAACACCATCACGGGAACACGTCCCTCTCTAACACCATCACGGGAACACGTCCCTCTCTAAAACCATCACGTGAACACGTCCCTCTCTAAAACCATCGCGGGAACACGTCCCTCTCTAACACCATCATGGGAACACGTCCCTCTCTAACACCATCACGGGAACACGTCCCTCTCCAACACCATCACGGGAACACGTCCCTCTCTAAAACCATCACAGGAACACGTCCCTCTCTAACACCATCATGGGAACACGTCCCTCTCTAACATCATCACGGGAACACATCCCTCTCTAAAACCATCACGGGAACACGTCCCTCTCCAACACCATCACGGGAACACGTCCCTCTCTAAAACCATCACATTAACACGTCCCTCTCTAACACCACCATGGGAACACGTCCGTCTCTAACACCATCACGGGAACACGCCCCTCTCTAACACCATGGGAACACATCCCTCTCAAACACCAGGGGAACACGTCCCTCTCAAACACCAGGGGAACACGTTCCTCTCGAACACCATCAGAGGAACATGTCCCTCTCTAACACCATCACGGGAACACGTCCCTCTCTAAAACCATCACAGGAACACGCCCCTCTCGAACACCAGGTGAACACGTCCCTCTCAAACACCAGGGGAACACGTCCCTCTCAAACACCAGGGGAACACGTCCCTCACAAACACCAGGGGAACACGTCCCTCTCAAACACCAAGGGAACACGTCCCTCTCAAACACCAGGGGAACACGTCCCTCTCAAACACCAGGGGAACACGTCCCTCTCAAACACCAGGGGAACACGTCCCTCTCAAACACCAGGGGAACACGTCCCTCTCAAACACCAGGGGAACACGTCCCTCTCGAACACAATCAGAAAAAACATGTCCCTCTCTAACACCATCACGGGAACACGTCCCTCTCTAAAACTATCACAGGAACACGTCCCTCTCTAACACCATCACGGGAACACGTCCCTCTCGAACACCATCACGGGAACACGTCCCCTCTCTAACATCATCGCGGGAACACGTCCCTCTCTAACACCATCACGGAAACACGTCCCTCTCTAACACCACGGGAACACGTCCCTCTCTAACACCATCACGGGAACACGTCCCTCTCGAACACCATCACGGGAACACGTCCCTCTCTAAAACCATCACGGGAACACGTCCCCTCTCTAACATCATCGCGGGAACACGTCCCTCTCTAACACCATCACGGAAACACGTCCCTCTCTAACACCACGGGAACACGTCCCTCTCTAACACCATCATGGGAACACGTCCCTCTCTAACACCACGGGAACACGTCCCTCTCTAACACCATCATGGGAACACGTCCCTCTCTAACACCATCACAGGAACACGTCCCTCTCGAACGCCATCACAGGAACACGTCCCTCTCTAACACCCTCACAGGAATACGTCCCTCTCTAACACCATCACAGGAACACGTCCCTCTCTAACACCATCACAGGAACACGTCCCTCTCTAACACCATCACGGGAACACGTCCCTCTCTAACACCATCACGGGAACACGTCCCTCTCTAACAACATCACGGGAACATGTCCCTCTCTAACACCATCACAGGAACATGTCCCTCTCCAACACCATCACAGGAACACGTCCCTCTCTAACACTATCACAGGAACACGTCCCTCTCTAAAACCATCACAGTTACACGTCCCTCTCCAACACCATCACAGGAACACGTCCCTCTCCAACACCATCACGGGAACACGTCCCTCTCCAACACCATCACAGGAACACGTCCCTCTCCAACACCATCACAGGAACACGTCCCTCTCTAACACCATCACGGGAACACGTCCATCTCTAGCACCATGGGAACACGTCCCTCTCTAACAACATCACGGGAACACGCCCCTCTCTAATAGCATCACAGTTACACGTCCCTCTCTAACACCATCACGGGAACACGTACTTCTCTTAACCATCACAGGAACACGTCCCTCTCTGACACCACCATTGGAACACGTCCCTCTCTAACACCATCACGGGAACACATCCCTCTCTAGCACCATGGGAACACGTCCCTCTCTAACAACATCACGGGAACACGTCCCTCTCTAACACCACCATGGGAACACGTCCCTCTCTAACACCATCACAGGAACACGTCCCTGTCTAACACCATCACAACAACACGTTCCTCTCGAACACCATCACATAAACACGTCCTTCTCTAACACCATCACGGGAACACGTCCCTCTCTTAATCATCACAGGAACACGCCCCTCTCTAACACCATGGGAACACATCCCTCTCAAACACCAGGGGAACACGTCCCTCTCAAACACCAGGGGAACACGTCCCTCTCAAACACCAGGGGAACACGTCCCTCTCAAACACCAGGGGAACACGTCCCTCTCAAACACCAGGGGAACACGTCCCTCTCGAACACAATCAGAGGAACATGTCCCTCTCTAACACCATCACGGGAACACGTCCCTCTCTAAAACTATCACAGGAACACGTCCCTCTCTAACACCATCACGGGAACACGTCCCTCTCTAACACCATCACGGGAACACGTCCCTCTCTAAAACCATCACGGGAACACGTCCCCTCTCTAACATCATCGCGGGAACACGTCCCTCTCTAACACCATCACGGAAACACGTCCCTCTCTAACACCACGGGAACACGTCCCTCTCTAACACCATCATGGGAACACGTCCCTCTCTAACACCACGGGAACACGTCCCTCTCTAACACCATCATGGGAACACGTCCCTCTCTAACACCATCACAGGAACACGTCCCTCTCGAACGCCATCACAGGAACACGTCCCTCTCTAACACCATCACGGGAACACGTCCCTCTCTAACAACATCACGGGAACATGTCCCTCTCTAACACCATCACAGGAACATGTCCCTCTCCAACACCATCACAGGAACACGTCCCTCTCTAACACTATCACAGGAACACGTCCCTCTCTAAAACCATCACAGTTACACGTCCCTCTCCAACACCATCACAGGAACACGTCCCTCTCCAACACCATCACGGGAACACGTCCCTCTCCAACACCATCACAGGAACACGTCCCTCTCCAACACCATCACGGGAACACGTCCATCTCTAGCACCATGGGAACACGTCCCTCTCTAACAACATCACGGGAACACGCCCCTCTCTAATACCATCACAGTTACACGTCCCTTTCTAACACCATCACGGGAACACGTACTTCTCTTAACCATCACAGGAACACGTCCCTCTCTGACACCACCATTGGAACACGTCCCTCTCTAACACCATCACGGGAACACATCCCTCTCTAGCACCATGGGAACACGTCCCTCTCTAACAACATCACGGGAACACGTCCCTCTCTAACACCACCATGGGAACACGTCCCTCTCTAACACCATCACAGGAACACGTCCCTGTCTAACACCATCACAACAACACGTTCCTCTCGAACACCATCACATAAACACGTCCTTCTCTAACACCATCACGGGAACACGTCCCTCTCTTAATCATCACAGGAACACGTCCCTCTCCAACACCACCATGGGAACACGTCCGTCTCTTACACCATCACGGGAACACATCCCTCTCTAGCACCATGGGAACACGTCCCTGTCTAACACCATCACAGGAACACGTCCCTCTCTAGCACCATGGGAACACGTCCCTCTCAAACACCATCACGGGAACACGTCCCTCTCTAACACCATCACAGGAACACGTCCCTCTCTAACATCACCACGGGAACACGTCCCTCTCTCACACCATCATGGGAACACGTCCCTGTCTAACACCATCACAGGAACACGTCCCTCTCTAACACCATCACGGGAACACGTCCCTCTCTAACACCATCACAGGAACACGTCCCTCTCGAACATCACCACGGGAACACGTCCCTCTCTAACACCATCACGGGAACACGTCCCTCTCTAGCACCATGGGAACACGCCCCTCTCTAAAACCACCATGGGAACACGTCTGTCTCTAACACCACCATGGGAACACGTCCCTGTCCAAAACTATCACAGGAACACGTCCCTGTCTAACACCATTACAGGAACACGTCCCTGTCTAACATCACCACGGGAACACGTCTCTCTCTAACACCATCACAGGAATATGTCCCTCTCTAACACCATCACAGGAACACGTCCCTCTCTAACACTATCACAGGAACACGTCCCTGTCTAACACCATCACGGGAACACGTCTCTCTCGAACACCATCAGAGGAATATGTCCCTCTCTAACACCATCATGGGAACACGTACCTCTCTAACACCATCACAGGAACACGTCCCTCTCTAACACCATCACAGGAACACGTCTCTCTCTAACACCATCACGGGAATACGTCCCTCTCTAACACCATCACGGGAACACGTCCCTCTCTAACACCATCACGGGAACACGTCCCTCTCTAACACCATCACGGGAACACGTCCTTCTCTAACACGAACATGGGAACACGCCCCTCTCTAAAACCACCATGGGAACACGTCCGTCTCTAACACCATCGCGGGAACACGTCCCTCTCTAAAACCATCACAGGAACACGTCCCTCTCTAACACCATCACAGGAACACGTCCCTCTCTAACACCATCACAGGAATACGTCCCTCTCTAACACCACGGGAACACGTCCCTCTCTAACACCATCACGGGAACACGTCCCTCTCTAACACCATCACAGGAACATGTCCCTCTCGAACACCATCACATAAACACGTCCGTCTCGAACACCATCACGGGAACATGTCCCTCTCGAACACCAGGATAACACGTCCCTCCCTAACACTATCACGGGAACATGTCCCTCTCCAACACCATTGCGGGAACATGTCCCTCTCTAACACCATCACGGGAACATGTCCCTCTCTAATACTATCACGGGAACACGTCCCTCTCCAACACCATCACAGGAACACGTCCCTCTCTAACACCATCACGGGAACACGTCCCTCTCTAACACCATCATGGGAACACGTCCCTCTCTAACACCATCACGGGAACACGTCCCTCTCCAACACCATCACGGGAACACGTCCCTCTCTAAAACCATCACAGGAACACGTCCCTCTCTAACACCATCATGGGAACACGTCCCTCTCTAACATCATCACGGGAACACATCCCTCTCTAAAACCATCACGGGAACACGTCCCTCTCCAACACCATCACGGGAACACGTCCCTCTCTAAAACCATCACATTAACACGTCCCTCTCTAACACCACCATGGGAACACGTCCGTCTCCAACACCATCACGGGAACACGCCCCTCTCTAACACCATGGGAACACATCCCTCTCAAACACCAGGGGAACACGTCCCTCTCAAACACCAGGGGAACACGTTCCTCTCGAACACCATCAGAGGAACATGTCCCTCTCTAACACCATCACGGGAACACGTCCCTCTCTAAAACCATCACAGGAACACGCCCCTCTCGAACACCAGGTGAACACGTCCCTCTCAAACACCAGGGGAACACGTCCCTCTCAAACACCAGGGGAACACGTCCCTCACAAACACCAGGGGAACACGTCCCTCTCAAACACCAAGGGAACACGTCCCTCTCAAACACCAGGGGAACACGTCCCTCTCAAACACCAGGGGAACACGTCCCTCTCAAACACCAGGGGAACACGTCCCTCTCAAACACCAGGGGAACACGTCCCTCTCAAACACCAGGGGAACACGTCCCTCTCAAACACCAGGGGAACACGTCCCTCTCGAACACAATCAGAAAAAACATGTCCCTCTCTAACACCATCACGGGAACACGTCCCTCTCTAAAACTATCACAGGAACACGTCCCTCTCTAACACCATCACGGGAACACGTCCCTCTCGAACACCATCACGGGAACACGTCCCCTCTCTAACATCATCGCGGGAACACGTCCCTCTCTAACACCATCACGGAAACACGTCCCTCTCTAACACCACGGGAACACGTCCCTCTCTAACACCATCACGGGAACACGTCCCTCTCGAACACCATCACGGGAACACGTCCCTCTCTAAAACCATCACGGGAACACGTCCCCTCTCTAACATCATCGCGGGAACACGTCCCTCTCTAACACCATCACGGAAACACGTCCCTCTCTAACACCACGGGAACACGTCCCTCTCTAACACCATCATGGGAACACGTCCCTCTCTAACACCACGGGAACACGTCCCTCTCTAACACCATCATGGGAACACGTCCCTCTCTAACACCATCACAGGAACACGTCCCTCTCGAACGCCATCACAGGAACACGTCCCTCTCTAACACCCTCACAGGAATACGTCCCTCTCTAACACCATCACAGGAACACGTCCCTCTCTAACACCATCACAGGAACACGTCCCTCTCTAACACCATCACGGGAACACGTCCCTCTCTAACACCATCACGGGAACACGTCCCTCTCTAACAACATCACGGGAACATGTCCCTCTCTAACACCATCACAGGAACATGTCCCTCTCCAACACCATCACAGGAACACGTCCCTCTCTAACACTATCACAGGAACACGTCCCTCTCTAAAACCATCACAGTTACACGTCCCTCTCCAACACCATCACAGGAACACGTCCCTCTCCAACACCATCACGGGAACACGTCCCTCTCCAACACCATCACAGGAACACGTCCCTCTCCAACACCATCACAGGAACACGTCCCTCTCTAACACCATCACGGGAACACGTCCATCTCTAGCACCATGGGAACACGTCCCTCTCTAACAACATCACGGGAACACGCCCCTCTCTAATAGCATCACAGTTACACGTCCCTCTCTAACACCATCACGGGAACACGTACTTCTCTTAACCATCACAGGAACACGTCCCTCTCTGACACCACCATTGGAACACGTCCCTCTCTAACACCATCACGGGAACACATCCCTCTCTAGCACCATGGGAACACGTCCCTCTCTAACAACATCACGGGAACACGTCCCTCTCTAACACCACCATGGGAACACGTCCCTCTCTAACACCATCACAGGAACACGTCCCTGTCTAACACCATCACAACAACACGTTCCTCTCGAACACCATCACATAAACACGTCCTTCTCTAACACCATCACGGGAACACGTCCCTCTCTTAATCATCACAGGAACACGCCCCTCTCTAACACCATGGGAACACATCCCTCTCAAACACCAGGGGAACACGTCCCTCTCAAACACCAGGGGAACACGTCCCTCTCAAACACCAGGGGAACACGTCCCTCTCAAACACCAGGGGAACACGTCCCTCTCAAACACCAGGGGAACACGTCCCTCTCAAACACCAGGGGAACACGTCCCTCTCAAACACCAGGGGAACACGTCCCTCTCAAACACCAGGGGAACACGTCCCTCTCGAACACAATCAGAGGAACATGTCCCTCTCTAACACCATCACGGGAACACGTCCCTCTCTAAAACTATCACAGGAACACGTCCCTCTCTAACACCATCACGGGAACACGTCCCTCTCTAACACCATCACGGGAACACGTCCCTCTCTAAAACCATCACGGGAACACGTCCCCTCTCTAACATCATCGCGGGAACACGTCCCTCTCTAACACCATCACGGAAACACGTCCCTCTCTAACACCACAGGAACACGTCCCTCTCTAACACCATCATGGGAACACGTCCCTCTCTAACACCACGGGAACACGTCCCTCTCTAACACCATCATGGGAACACGTCCCTCTCTAACACCATCACAGGAACACGTCCCTCTCGAACGCCATCACAGGAACACGTCCCTCTCTAACACCATCACGGGAACATGTCCCTCTCTAACAACATCACGGGAACATGTCCCTCTCTAACACCATCACAGGAACATGTCCCTCTCCAACACCATCACAGGAACACGTCCCTCTCTAACACTATCACAGGAACACGTCCCTCTCTAAAACCATCACAGTTACACGTCCCTCTCCAACACCATCACAGGAACACGTCCCTCTCCAACACCATCACGGGAACACGTCCCTCTCCAACACCATCACAGGAACACGTCCCTCTCCAACACCATCACGGGAACACGTCCATCTCTAGCACCATGGGAACACGTCCCTCTCTAACAACATCACGGGAACACGCCCCTCTCTAATACCATCACAGTTACACGTCCCTCTCTAACACCATCACGGGAACACGTACTTCTCTTAACCATCACAGGAACACGTCCCTCTCTGACACCACCATTGGAACACGTCCCTCTCTAACACCATCACGGGAACACATCCCTCTCTAGCACCATGGGAACACGTCCCTCTCTAACAACATCACGGGAACACGTCCCTCTCTAACACCACCATGGGAACACGTCCCTCTCTAACACCATCACAGGAACACGTCCCTGTCTAACACCATCACAACAACACGTTCCTCTCGAACACCATCACATAAACACGTCCTTCTCTAACACCATCACGGGAACACGTCCCTCTCTTAATCATCACAGGAACACGTCCCTCTCCAACACCACCATGGGAACACGTCCGTCTCTTACACCATCACGGGAACACATCCCTCTCTAGCACCATGGGAACACGTCCCTGTCTAACACCATCACAGGAACACGTCCCTCTCTAGCACCATGGGAACACGTCCCTCTCAAACACCATCACGGGAACACGTCCCTCTCTAACACCATCACAGGAACACGTCCCTCTCTAACATCACCACGGGAACACGTCCCTCTCTCACACCATCATGGGAACACGTCCCTGTCTAACACCATCACAGGAACACGTCCCTCTCTAACACCATCACGGGAACACGTCCCTCTCTAACACCATCACAGGAACACGTCCCTCTCGAACATCACCACGGGAACACGTCCCTCTCTAACACCATCACGGGAACACGTCCCTCTCTAGCACCATGGGAACACGCCCCTCTCTAAAACCACCATGGGAACACGTCTGTCTCTAACACCACCATGGGAACACGTCCCTGTCCAAAACTATCACAGGAACACGTCCCTGTCTAACACCATTACAGGAACACGTCCCTGTCTAACATCACCACGGGAACACGTCTCTCTCTAACACCATCACAGGAATATGTCCCTCTCTAACACCATCACAGGAACACGTCCCTCTCTAACACTATCACAGGAACACGTCCCTGTCTAACACCATCACGGGAACACGTCTCTCTCGAACACCATCAGAGGAATATGTCCCTCTCTAACACCATCATGGGAACACGTACCTCTCTAACACCATCACAGGAACACGTCCCTCTCTAACACCATCACAGGAACACGTCTCTCTCTAACACCATCACGGGAATACGTCCCTCTCTAACACCATCACGGGAACACGTCCCTCTCTAACACCATCACGGGAACACGTCCCTCTCTAACACCATCACGGGAACACGTCCTTCTCTAACACGAACATGGGAACACGCCCCTCTCTAAAACCACCATGGGAACACGTCCGTCTCTAACACCATCGCGGGAACACGTCCCTCTCTAAAACCATCACAGGAACACGTCCCTCTCTAACACCATCACAGGAACACGTCCCTCTCTAACACCATCACAGGAATACGTCCCTCTCTAACACCACGGGAACACGTCCCTCTCTAACACCATCACGGGAACACGTCCCTCTCTAACACCATCACAGGAACACGTCCCTCTCTAACACCATCACAGGAACACATCCCTCTCTAACACCATCACA
This sequence comes from Pristiophorus japonicus, assembly GCF_044704955.1. Taxonomy (NCBI): domain Eukaryota; kingdom Metazoa; phylum Chordata; class Chondrichthyes; family Pristiophoridae; genus Pristiophorus; species Pristiophorus japonicus. The sequence goes on from NC_091985.1 coordinate 31,020,328, forward strand.
GGAACACGTCCCTCTCGAACACCATCACAGGAACACATCACTCTCTAACACCATCACGGGAACACGTCCCTCTCTAATACCATCACAGTTACACGTCCCCCTCTAACACCATCAAGGGAACACGTCCATCTCTAACACCATCATGGGAACACGTCCCTCTCTGACACCACCATTGGAACACGTCCCTCTCTAACACGATCACGGGAACACATCCCTCTCTAGCACCATGGGACACGTTCCTCTCTAACAACATCACGGGAACACGTCCCTCTCTAACACCACCATGGGAACACGTCCCTCTCGAACACCATCACAACAACACGTTCCTCTCGAACACCATCACAGGAACACGTCCCTCTCTAACACCATCACGGGAACACGTCCCTCTCTAACACCATCACGGTAACACGTCCCTCTCCAACAACATCACGGGAACATGTCCCTCTCTAACACCATCACAGGAACATGTCCCTCTCCAACACCATCACAGGAACACGTCCCTCTCCAACACCATCACAGGAACACGTCCCTCTCTAAAACCATCACATAAACACGTCCCTCTCCAACACCATCACAGGAACACGTCCCTCTCCAACACCATCACGGGAACACGTCCCTCTCCAACACCATCACAGGAACACGTCCCTCTCCAACACCATCACAGGAACACGTCCCTCTCTAACACCATCACAGGAACACGTCCCTCTCTAACACCATCATGGGAACACACCCCTCTCTAATACCATCACATTTACACGTCCCTCTCTAACACCATCATGGGAACACGTACTTCTCTTAACCATCACAGGAACACGTCCCTCTCTGACACCACCATTGGAACACGTCCCTCTCTAACACCATCACGGGAACACATCCCTCTCTAGCACCATGGGAACACGTCCCTCTCTAACAACATCACGGGAACAAGTACCTTTCCAACACCATCATGGGAACACGTCCCTCTCTAACACCATCACAGGAACACGTCCCTGTCGAACACCATCATTGGAACATGTCCCTCTCTAACACCATCACGAGAACACGTCCCTCTCGAACACCATCACAGGAACACATCACTCTCTAAAACCATCACGGGAACACGTCCCTCTCTAACACCATCACGGGAACACGTCCCTCTCTAACACCATCATGGGAACACGTCCCTCTCTAACACCATCACGGGAACACGTCCCTCTCGAACACCATCACAGGAACACGTTCCTCTCGAACACCATCACAGGAACACGTCCCTCTCTAACACCATCGCGGGAACATGTCCCTCTCTAACACTATCACAGGAACACGTCCCTCTCCAACACCATCACGGGAACACGTCCCTCTCTAACACCATCACGGGAACACGTCCCTCTCTAACACCATCACGGGAACACGTCCCTCTCTAAAGCCACCATGGGAACACGTCCGTCTCTAACACCATCGCGGGAACACGTCCCTCTCTAAAACCATCAAAGGAACACGTCCCTCTCTAACACCATCACAGGAATACGTCCCTCTCTAACACCATCACAGGAACACGTCCCTCTCCAACACCATCACGGGAACACGTCCCTCTCCAACACCATCACAGGAACACGTCCCTCTCTAACACCATCACAGGAATACGTCCCTCTCTAACACCATCACAGGAACACGTCCCTCTCCAACACCATCACGGGAACACGTCCCTCTCCAACACCATCACAGGAACACGTCCCTCTCCAACACCATCACGGGAACACGTCCATCTCTAGCACCATGGGAACACGTCCCTCTCTAACAACATCACGGGAACACGCCCCTCTCTAATACCATCACAGTTACACGTCCCTCTCTAACACCATCACGGGAACACGTACTTCTCTCAACCATCACAGGAACACGTCCCTCTCTGACACCACCATTGGAACACGTCCCTCTCTAACACCATCACGGGAACACATCCCTCTCTAGCACCATGGGAACACGTCCCTCTCTAACACCATCACGGGAACACATCCCTCTCTAGCACCATGGGAACACGTCCCTCTCTGACACCACCATTGGAACACGTCCCTCTCTAACACCATCACGGGAACACATCCCTCTCTAGCACCACGGGAACACGTCCCTCTCTAACAACATCACGGGAACACGTCCCTCTCTAACACCACCATGGGAACACGTCCCTCTCTAACACCATCACAGGAACACGTCCCTGTCTAACACCATCACAACAACACGTTCCTCTCGAACACCATCACATAAACACGTCCTTCTCTAACACCATCACGGGAACACGTCCCTCTCTTAATCATCACAGGAACACGTCCCTCTCTAACACCACCATGGGAACACGTCCGTCTCTTACACCATCACGGGAACACATCCCTCTCTAGCACCATGGGAACACGTCCCTGTCTAACACCATCACAGGAACACGTCCCTCTCTAGCACCATGGGAACACGTCCCTCTCAAACACCATCACGGGAACACGTCCCTCTCTAACACCATCACAGGAACACGTCCCTCTCTAACATCACCACGGGAACACGTCCCTCTCTCACACCATCATGGGAACACGTCCCTGTCTAACACCATCACAGGAACACGTCCCTCTCTAACACCATCACGGGAACACGTCCCTCTCTAACACCATCACAGGAACACGTCCCTCTCGAACATCACCACGGGAACACGTCCCTCTCTAACACCATCACGGGAACACGTCCCTCTCTAGCACCATGGGAACACGCCCCTCTCTAAAACCACCATGGGAACACGTCCGTCTCTAACACCACCATGGGAACACGTCCCTGTCCAACACTATCACAGGAACACGTCCCTGTCTAACACCATCACAGGAACATGTCCCTCTCTAACATCACCACGGGAACACGTCCCTCTCCAACACTATCACAGGAACACGTCCCTGTCTAACACCATCACGGGAACACGTCTCTCTCTAACACCATCACAGGAATATGTCCCTCTCGAACACCATCATGGGAATACGTACCTCTCTAACACCATCACGGGAACACGCCCCTCTCTAAAACCACCATGGGAACACGTCCGTCTCTAACACCATCGCGGGAACACGTCCCTCTCTAAAACCATCACAGGAACACGTCCCTCTCTAACACCATCACAGGAACACGTCCCTCTCTAACACCATCACAGGAATACGTCCCTCTCTAACACCACGGGAACACGTCCCTCTCTAACACCATCACGGGAACACGTCCCTCTCTAACACCATCACGGGAACACGTCCCTCTCTAACACCATCACAGGAACACGTCCCTCTCTAACACCATCACAGGAACACGTCCCTCTCGAACACCATCACAGGAACACATCACTCTCTAACACCATCACGGGAACACGTCCCTCTCTAACACCATCGCGGGAACATGTCCCTCTCTAACACCATCACGGGAACACGTCCTTCTCTAACACTATCACGGGAACACGTCCCTCTCTAATACCATCACAGTTACACGTCCCCCTCTAACACCATCACGGGAACACGTCCATCTCTAACACCATCATGGGAACACGTCCCTCCCTGACACCACCATTGGAACACGTCCCTCTCTAACACCATCACGGGAACACATCCCTCTCTAGCACCATGGGAACACGTTCCTCTCTAACAACATCACAGGAACACGTCCCTCTCTAACACCACCATGGGAACACGTCCCTCTCGAACACCATCACAACAACACGTTCCTCTCGAACACCATCACAGGAACACGTCCCTCTCTAACACCATCACGGGAACACGTCCCTCTCTAACACCATCACGGTAACACGTCCCTCTCCAACAACATCACGGGAACATGTCCCTCTCCAACACCATCACAGGAACACGTCCCTCTCCAACACCATCACAGGAACACGTCCCTCTCTAACACCATCATGGGAACACGCCCCTCTCTAATACCATCACATTTACACGTCCCTCTCTAACACCATCACGGGAACACGTACTTCTCTTAACCATCACAGGAACACGTCCCTCTCTGACACCACCATTGAAACACGTCCCTCTCTAACACCATCACGGGAACACATCCCTCTCTAGCACCATGGGAACACGTCCCTCTCTAACACCATCATGGGAACATGTCCCTCTCTAACACCATCACGGGAACACGTCCCTCTCGAACACCATCACAGGAACACGTCCCTCTCTAACACCATCGCGGAAACACGTCCCTCTCTAAAACCATCACAGGAACACGTCCCTCTCTAAAACCATCACAGGAATACGTCCCTCTCTAACACCATCACAGGAACACGTCCCTCTCTAACACCATCACAGGAACACGTCCCTTTCCAACACCATCACGGGAACACGTCCCTCTCCAACACTATCACAGGAACACGTCCCTCTCTAACACCACGGGAACACGTCCCTCTCTAACACCATGGGAACACGTCCCTCTCTAACACCATCGCGGGAACATGTCCCTCTCCAACACCATCACGGGAACACGTCCCTCTCTAACACCATCATGGGAACATGTCCCTCTCTAACACCATCACGGAAACATGCTCCTCTCTAACACCATCACCTGAACACGCCCCCCTCTAATACCATCACAGTAACACGTCCCTCTCTAATACCATCACAGTAACACGTCCCTCTCTAACACCACCATGGGAACACGTCCGTCTCTAACACCATCACGGGAACACGTCCCTCTCTAACATCATGTGAACACGTCCCTCTCTAATACCATCACATTAACACGTCCCTCTCTAACACCACCATGGAAACACGTCCGTCTCTAACACCATCACGGGAACACGCCCCTCTCTAACACCATGGGAACACATCCCTGTCTAACACCATCACAGGAACACGTCCCTCTCTAACACCATCACGAGAACACGTCCATCTCGAACACCAGGTGAACACGTCCCTCTCAAACACCAGGTGAACACGTCCCTCTCAAACACCAGGGGAACACGTCCCTCTCAAACACCAGGGGAACACGTCCCTCTCGAACACCAGGGGAACACGTCCCTCTCGAACACCAGGGGAACACGTCCCTCTCTAACACCATGGGAACACATCCCTGTCTAACACCATCACAGGAACACGTCCCTCTCTAACACCATCACGAGAACACGTCCCTCTCGAACACCAGGTGAACACGTCCCTCTCAAACACCAGGGGAACACGTTCCTCTCGAACACCATCAGAGGAACATGTCCCTCTCTAACACCATCACGGGAACACGTCCCTCTCTAAAACCATCACAGGAACACGTCCCTCTCTAACACTATCACGGGAACACGTCCCTCTCTAAAACCATCACAGGAACATGTCCCTCTCTAACACCATCATGGGAACACGTCCCTCTCTAACACCATCACGGGAACACGTCCCTCTCTAACATCATGTGAACACGTCCCTCTCTAATACCATCACATTAACACGTCCCTCTCTAACACCACCATGGAAACACGTCCGTCTCTAACACCATCACGGGAACACGCCCCTCTCTAACACCATGGGAACACATCCCTGTCTAACACCATCACAGGAACACGTCCCTCTCTAACACCATCACGAGAACACGTCCCTCTCGAACACCAGGTGAACACGTCCCTCTCAAACACCAGGTGAACACGTCCCTCTCAAACACCAGGGGAACACGTCCCTCTCAAACACCAGGGGAACACGTCCCTCTCGAACACCAGGGGAACACGTCCCTCTCGAACACCAGGGGAACACGTCCCTCTCGAACACCAGGGGAACACGTCCCTCTCAAACACCAGGGGAACACGTCCCTCTCAAACACAATCAGAGGAACATGTCCCTCTCAAACACAATCACAGGAACACGTCCCTCTCTAACACCATCACGGGAACACGTCCCTCTCTAACACCATCACGGGAACACGTCCCTCTCTAAAACCATCACGGGAACACGTCCCCTCTCTAACATCATCGCGGGAACATGTCCCTCTCTAACATCATCACGGGAACACGTCCCTCTCTAACACCATCATGGGAACACGTCCCTCTCTAACACCATCACAGGAACACGTCCCTCTCTAACACCATCACTGGAACACGTCCCTCTCTAACACCATCACAGGAACACGTCCCTCTCCAACTCCATCACAGGAACACGTCCCTCTCGAACACCATCACAGGAACACGTCCCTCTCTAACACCATCACGGGAACACGTCCCTCTCTAACACCATCACAGGAACACGTCCCTTTCCAACACCACCATGGGAACACGTCCCTCTCCAACACTATCACAGGAACACGTCCCTCTCTAACACCATCACAGGAACATGTCCCTCTCCAACACCATCACAGGAACACGTCCCTCTCTAACACTATCACAGGAACACGTCCCTCTCTAAAACCATCACAGTTACACGTCCCTCTCCAACACCATCACAGGAACACGTCCCTCTCCAACACCATCACGGGAACACGTCCCTCTCCAACACCATCACAGGAACACGTCACTCTCTAACACCATCACGGGAACACATCCCTCTCTAGCACCATGGGAACACGTCACTGTCTAACACCATCACAGGAACACATCCCTCTCGAGCACCATGGGAACACGTCCCTCTCAAACACCATCACGGGAACACGTCCCTCTCGCACACCATCACGGGAACACATCCCTCTCTAACACCATCACGGGAACACGTCCCTCTCTAAAATCATCACAGGAACACGTGCCTCTCTAACACCATCACGGGAACACGTCCCTCTCTAACATCATCACAGGAACACGTCCCTCTCTAACATCATCACAGGAACACGTCACTCTCTAACACCATCACGGGAACACGTCCCTCTCTAACACCATCACAGGAACACGTCCCTCTCTAACATCACCACGGGAACACGTCCCTCTCTAACACCACGGGAACACGTCCCTCTCTAACACCATCGCGGGAACACGTCCCTCTCTAATACCTCCCTCTCGAACACCATCACATAAACACATCCCTCTCAAACACCATCACAGGAACACGTCCCTCTCTTAACCATCACAGGAACATGTCCCTCTCTAATACCACCACGGGAACACGTCCCTCTCTAACACCATCACGGGAACACGTCACTCTCAAACACCATCACGGGAACACGTCCCTCTCTAACACCACCACGGGAACACGTCCCTCTCGAACACCATCACAGGAACACGTCCCTCTCTAACACTATCACAGGAACACGTCCCTCTCTAATACCATCACAGTTACACGTCCCTCTCTAACACCATCACGGGAACACGTCCCTCTCTAACACCATCATGGGAACACGTCCCTCTCTAACACCATCACGGGAACACGTCCCTCTCTAACACCATCACGGGAACACGTCCCTCTCGAACACGAACACGGGAACACGCCCCTCTCTAAAACCACGGGAACACGTCCCTCTCTAACACGAACACGGGAACACGCCCCTCTCTAAAACCATGGGAACACGTCCCTCTCTAGCACCACGGGAACACGTCCCTCTCAAACACCATCATGGGAACTCGTCCCTCTCTAGCACCATCACAGGAACACGTCCCTCTCTAACACCACGGGAACACGTCCCTCTCTAACACCATCACGGGAACACGTCCCTCTCGAACACCATCATGGGAACACGTCCCTCTCTAACACCATCACGGGAACACGTCCCTCTCTAACACCATCACAGGAACACGTCCCTCTCTAGCACCATCACAGGAACACGTCCCTTTCCAACACCATCATGGGAACACGTCCCTCTCTAACACCATCACAGGAACATGTCCCTCTCGAACACCATCACGGGAACACGCCCCTCTCTAACACCATCACGGGAACATGTCCCTCTCCAACACCATCACAGGAACACGTCCCTCTCCAACACCATCACAGGAACACGTCCCTCTCTAACACTATCACAGGAATACGTCATTCTCTAACACCGCCACAGGAACACGTCCCTCTCTAACACCATGGGAACACGTCCCTGTCTAACACCATCACGGGAACACGTCCCTCTCTTAACCATCACAGGAACACGTCCCTCTCTAATACCACCATGGGAACACGTCTCTCTCTAACACCATCACAGGAACATGTCCCTCTCTAATACCACGGGAACACGTCTCTCTCTAACACCATCACCAGAACACGTCCCTGTCTAACACCAGGGGAACACGTCCCTCTCGAACACCATCACGGGAACATGTCCCTCTCGAACACCATCACAGGAACACGTCCCTCTCTAACATTATCACAGGAACACGTCCCTCTCTAACACCATCACAGGAACACGTCCCTCTCTAGCACCACGGGAACACGTCCCTCTCGAACACCATCATGGGAACACGCCCCTCTCTAACACCATCATGTGAACACGTCCCTCTCTAACACTATCACGAGAACACGTCCCTCTCCAACACCATCACGGGAACACGCCCCTCTCTAACACCATGGGAACACGTCCCTCTCCAACATCATCACGGGAACACGTCCCTGTCGAACACCATCACAGGAACACGTCCCTCTCGAACACCATCACATAAACACGTCCCTCTCTAGCACCATGGGAACACGTCGCTCTCTAACACCATCACAGGAACACGTCCCTCTCCAACACCATCACAGGAACACGTCACTCTCTAACATCACCACGTGAACACGTCCCTCTCTAACACCATCACAGGAACAGGTCCCTCTCTAACACCATCACAGGAACAGGTCCCTCTCTAACACCATCACGGGAACACGTCCCTCTCGAACACCATCACGGGAAGACGTCCCTCTCTCACACCATCGCGGCAACACGTCCCTCTCCAACACCATCACAGGAACACGTCCCTCTCTAACACCATCACGGGAACACGTCCACTCTAACATCACCAAGGGAACACGTATCTCTCTAACACCATCACCAGAACACGTCCCTCTCGAACACCAGGGGAACACGTCCCTCTCGAACACCATCAGGGGAACATGTCCCTCTCGAACACCATCACAGGAACACGTCCCTCTCCAACACCAAGACGGGAACACGTCCCTCTCTAATACCATCACAGTAACATGTCCCTCTCGAACACCATCACAGGAACACGTCCCTCTCCAACACCAAGACGGGAACACGTCCCTCTCTAATACCATCACAGTAACATGTCCCTCTCTAACACTATCACGGGAACACGTCCCTCTCCAACACCATCACGGGAACACGCCCCTCTCTAACACCATGGGAACACGTCCCTCTCTAACAACATCACGGGAACACGTTCCTCTCTAACACCATCACAGGAACACGTCGCTGTCTAACACCATCACAGGAACACGTCCCTCTATAGCACCATGGGAACACCCGTCCCTGTCTAACACCATCACAGGAACACGTCTCTCTCTAACATCACCACGGGAACACGTCGCTCTCTCACACCACCACGGGAACACGTCCCTCTCGAACACCATGGGAACACGTCCCTGTCTAACACCATCACAGGAACACGTCCCTCTCTAACGCCATGGGAACACGTCCCTCTCTCACACCATCGCGGGAACACGTCCCTCTCTTAACCATCACAGGAACACGTCCCTCTCTAACACCATCACAGGAACACGTCCCTCTCTAACACCATCACGGGAACACGTCCCTCTCTAACAACATCACGGGAACATATCCCTCTCTAACACCATCACAGGAACATGTCCCTCTCCAACACCATCACAGGAACACGTCCCTCTCTAACACTATCACAGGAACACGTCCCTCTCTAAAACCATCACAGTTACACGTCCCTCTCCAACACCATCACAGGAACACGTCCCTCTCCAACACCATCACGGGAACACGTCCCTCTCCAACACCATCACGGGAACACGTCGATCTCTAACACCATCATGGGAACACGTCCCTCTCTAACACCATCACGGGAACACGTACTTCTCTTAACCATCACAGGAACACGTCCCTCTCTGACACCATCACGGGAACACATCCCTCTCTAGCACCATGGGAACACGTCCCTGTCTAACACCATCACAACAACACGTTCCTCTCGAACACCATCACATAAACACGTCCTTCTCTAACACCATCACGGGAACACGTCCCTCTCTTAATCATCACAGGAACACGTCCCTCTCTAACACCACCATGGGAACACATCCCTCTCTAGCACCATGGGAACACGTCCCTGTCTAACACCATCACAGGAACACGTCCCTCTCTAACACCATCACGGGAACACGTACTTCTCTTAACCATCACAGGAACACGTCCCTCTCTGACACCACCATTGGAACACGTCCCTCTCTAACACCATCACGGGAACACATCCCTCTCTAGCACCATGGGAACACGTCCCTCTCTAACAACATCACGGGAACACGTCCCTCTCTAACACCACCATGGGAACACGTCCCTCTCTAACAACATCACGGGAACACGTCCCTCTCTAACACCACCATGGGAACACGTCCCTCTCTAACACCATCACAGGAACACGTCCCTGTCTAACACCATCACAACAACACGTTCCTCTCGAACACCATCACATAAACACGTCCTTCTCTAACACCATCACGGGAACACGTCCCTCTCTTAATCATCACAGGAACACGTCCCTCTCTAACACCACCATGGGAACACATCCCTCTCGAGCACCATGGGAACACGTCCCTGTCTAACACCATCACAGGAACACGTCCCTCTCTAGCACCATGGGAACACGTCCCTCTCAAACACCATCACGGGAACACGTCCCTCTCTCATACCATCACGGGAACACGTCCCTCTCTCACACCATCGCGGCAACACGTCCCTCTCCAACACCATCATGGGAACACGCCCCTCTCTAACACCATCACATAAACACGTCCCTCTCTAATACCACCATGGGAACACGTCTCTCTCTAACACCATCACAGGAACATGTCCCTCTCTAATACCACGGGAACACGTCTCTCTCTAACACCATCACCAGAACACGTCCCTGTCTAACACCATCACAACAACACGTTCCTCTCGAACACCATCACATAAACACGTCCCTGTCTAACACCAGGGGAACACGTCCCTCTCGAACACCATCACGGGAACATGTCCCTCTCGAACACCATCACAGGAACACATCCCTCTCTAACACCATCACAGGAACACGTCCCTCTCTAGCACCACGGGAACACGTCCCTCTCTAACACCATCACGGGAACATGTCCATCTCTAACACCATCATGGGAACACGTCCCTCTCTAACACCATCACGGGAACACGCCCCTCTCTAATACCATCACAGTAACATGTCCCTCTCTAACACCATCATGGGAACACGCCCCTCTCTAACACCATCATGGGAACACGTCCCTCTCTAATACCATCACAGTTACACGTCCCTCCCTAACACTATCACGGGAACACGTCCCTCTCCAACACCATCACGGGAACACGCCCCTCTCTAACACCATGGGAACACGTCCCTGTCTAACACCATCACAGGAACACGTCCCTATCTAGCACCATGGGAACACGTCCCTGTCTAACACCATCACAGGAACACGTACCTCTCTAACACCATCACAGGAACATGTCCCTCTCGAACACCATCACAGGAACACGTCCCTCTCTAACACCAGGGGAACACGTCCCTCTCTAGCACCATGGGAACACGTCCCTCTCTAACACCATCACGGGAACTCGTCCCTCTCTAGCACCATGGGAACACCTCCCTCTCTAACACCATCATGGGAACTCGTCCCTCTCTAGCACCATGGGAACACATCCCTCTCTAACATCACCACGGGAACACGTCCCTCTCAAACACCATCACGGGAACACGTCCCTCTCAAACACCATCACAGGAACACGTCCCTCTCTAACACCACGGGAACACGTCCCTCTCTAACACCATCACGGGAACACGTCCCTCTCGAACACCATCATGGGAACACGTCCCTCTCTAACACCATCACGGGAACACGTCCCACTCTAACACCATCACAGGAACACGTCCCTCTCTAACACCATCACAGGAACACGTCCCTCTCTAACACCATCACGGGAACACGTCCCTCTCTAGCACCATCACAGGAACACGTCCCTTTCCAACACCATCATGGGAACACGTCCCTCTCTAACACCATCACAGGAACATGTCCCTCTCGAACACCATCACGGGAACACGCCCCTCTCTAACACCATCACGGGAACATGTCCCTCTCCAACACCATCACAGGAACACGTCCCTCTCCAACACCATCACAGGAACACGTCCCTCTCTAACACTATCACAGGAATACGTCATTCTCCAACACCGCCACAGGAACACATCACTCTCGAACATCACCACGGGAACACGTCCCTCTCTAACACCATCACAGGAACACGTCCCTCTCTAACACCATGGGAACACGTCCCTGTCTAACACCATCACGGGAACACGTCCCTCTCTTAACCATCACAGGAACACGTCCCCCTTAACGCCTTTACAGGAACACGTCCCTCTCTAATACCACCACGGGAACATGTCTCTCTCGAACACCATCACAGGAACACGTCCCTCTCTAACATTATCACAGGAACACGTCCCTCTCTAACACCATCACAGGAACACGTCCCTCTCTAACACCATCACAGGAACACGTCCCTCTCTAGCACCATCATGGGAACACGCCCCTCTCTAACACCATCATGTGAACACGTCCCTCTCTAATACCATCACAGTTACACGTCCCTCCCTAACACTATCACGAGAACACGTCCCTCTCCAACACCATCACGGGAACACGCCCCTCTCTAACACCATGGGAACACGTCCCTCTCCAACATCATCACGGGAACACGTTCCTCTCTAACACCATCACAGGAACACGTCCCTGTCGAACACCATCACAGGAACCCGTCCCTCTCGAACACCATCACATAAACACGTCCCTCTCTAGCACCATGGGAACACGTCCCTGTCTAACACCATCACAGGAACACGTCCCTCTCTAGCACCATGGGAACACGTCCCTCTCTTAACCATCACAGGAACACGTCCCCCTTAACGCCTTTACAGGAACACGTCACTCTCTAACATCACCAAGGGAACACGCCCCTCTCTAACACCATCACAGGAACACGTCCCTCTCGAACACCATCACAGGAAGACGTCGCTCTCTAACACCATCACAGGAACACGTCCCTCTCCAACACCATCACAGGAACATGTCACTCTCCAACATCACCACGTGAACACGTCCCTCTCTAACACCATCACGGGAACACGTCCACTCTAACATCACCAAGGGAACACGTCTCTCTCTAACACCAGGGGAACACGTCCCTCTCGAACACCATCAGGGGAACATGTCCCTCTCGAACACCATCACAGGAACACGTCCCTCTCCAACACCAAGACGGGAACACGTCCCTCTCTAATACCATCACAGTAACATGTCCCTCTCGAACACCATCACAGGAACACGTCCCTCTCCAACACCAAGACGGGAACACGTCCCTCTCTAATACCATCACAGTAACATGTCCCTCTCTAACACTATCACGGGAACACGTCCCTCTCCAACACCATCACGGGAACACGCCCCTCTCTAACACCATGGGAACACGTCCCTCTCTAACAACATCACGGGAACACGTTCCTCTCTAACACCATCACAGGAACACGTCCCTGTCTAACACCATCACAGGAACACGTCCCTCTATAGCACCATGGGAACACCCGTCCCTGTCTAACACCATCACAGGAACACGTCTCTCTCTAACATCACCACGGAACCACGTCGCTCTCTAACACCATCACAGGAACACGTCCCTCTCTAACACCATCACGGGAACACGTCGCTCTCTAACAACATCACGGGAACATATCCCTCTCTAACACCATCACAGGAACATGTCCCTCTCCAAAACCATCACAGGAACACGTCCCTCTCTAACACTATCACAGGAACACGTCCCTCTCTAAAACCATCACAGTTACACGTCCCTCTCCAACACCATCACAGGAACACGTCCCTCTCCAACACCATCACGGGAACACGTCCCTCTCCAACACCATCACAGGAACACGTCCCTCTCCAACACCATCACGGGAACACATCCCTCTCTAGCACCATGGGAACACGTCCCTCTCTAACAACATCACGGGAACACGTCCCTCTCTAACACCACCATGGGAACACGTCCCTCTCTAACAACATCACGGGAACACGTCCCTGTCTAACACCATCACAACAACACGTTCCTCTCGAACACCATCACATAAACACGTCCTTCTCTAACACCATCACGGGAACACGTCCCTCTCTTAATCATCACAGGAACACGTCCCTCTCTAACACCACCATGGGAACACATCCCTCTCTAGCACCATGGGAACACGTCCCTGTCTAACACCATCACAGGAACACGTCCCTCTCTAACACCATCACGGGAACACGTACTTCTCTTAACCATCACAGGAACACGTCCCTCTCTGACACCACCATTGGAACACGTCCCTCTCTAACACCATCACGGGAACACATCCCTCTCTAGCACCATGGGAACACGTCCCTCTCTAACAACATCACGGGAACACGTCCCTCTCTAACACCACCATGGGAACACGTCCCTCTCTAACAACATCACGGGAACACGTCCCTCTCTAACACCACCATGGGAACATGTCCCTCTCTAACATCATCACAGGAACACGTCCCTCTCCAACACCATCACAGGAACACGTCCCTCTCCAACACCATCACGGGAACACGTCCCTCTCCAACACTATCACGGGAACACGTCCCTCTCTAAAACCATCACAGGAACATGTCCCTCTCTAACACCATGGGAACACGTCCCTGTCTAACACCATCACAGGAACACGTCCCTCTCTAGCACCATGGGAACACGTCCCTCTCAAACACCATCACGGGAACACGTCCCTCTCTCATACCATCACGGGAACACGTCCCTCTCTAACATCATCACAGGAACACGTCCCTCTCTAACACCATCACGGGAACACGTCCCTCTCTAACATCATCACAGGAACACGTCCCTCTCTAATACCACGGGAACACGTCTCTCTCTAACACCATCACCAGAACACGTCCCTGTCTAACACCAGGGGAACACGTCCCTCTCGAACACCATCACGGGAACACGTCCCTCTCTAACACCATCACAGGAACACGTCCATCTCTAACACCATCACAGTAACATGTCCCTCTCTAACACCATCATGGGAACAAGCCCCTCTCTAACACCATCATGTGAACACGTCCCTCTCTAATACCATCACAGTTACACGTCCCTCCCTAACACTATCACGGGAACACGTCCCTCTCCAACACCATCACGGGAACACGCCCCTCTCTAACACCATGGGAACACGTCCCTCTCTTAACCATCACAGGAACACGTCCCCCTTAACGCCTTTACAGGAACACGTCACTCTCTAACATCACCAAGGGAACACGTCCCTCTCAAACACCATCACGGGAACACGTCCCTCTCTCATACCATCACGGGAACACGTCCCTCTCTAACATCATCACAGGAACACGTCCCTCTCTAACACCATCACGGGAACACGTCCCTCTCTAACACCATCACAGGAACACGTCCCTCTCTAACACCATCACGGGAACATGTCCCTCTCTCACACCATCGCGGCAACACGTCCCTCTCCAACACCATCATGGGAACACGCCCCTCTCTAACACCATCACATAAACACGTCCCTCTCTAATACCACCATGGGAACACGTCTCTCTCTAACACCATCACAGGAACATGTCCCTCTCTAATACCACGGGAACACGTCTCTCTCTAACACCATCACCAGAACACGTCCCTGTCTAACACCAGGGGAACACGTCCCTCTCGAACACCATCACGGGAACACGTCCCTCTCTAACACCATCACAGGAACACGTCCCTCTCTAGCACCACGGGAACACGTCCCTCTCTAGCACCATCACGGGAACATGTCCATCTCAAACACCATCATGGGAACACGTCCCTCTCTAACACCATCACGGGAACACGCCCCTCTCTAATACCATCACAGTAACATGTCCCTCTCTAACACCATCATGGGAACAAGCCCCTCTCTAACACCATCATGTGAACACGTCCCTCTCTAATACCATCACAGTTACACGTCCCTCCCTAACACTATCACGGGAACACGTCCCTCTCCAACACCATCACGGGAACACGCCCCTCTCTAACACCATGGGAACACGTTCCTCTCTAACACCATCACAGGAACACGTCCCTGTCGAACACCATCACAGGAACACGTCCCTCTCGAACACCATCACATAAACACGTCCCTCTCTAGCACCATGGGAACACGTCCCTGTCTAACACCATCACAGGAACACGTCCCTATCTAGCACCATGGGAACACGTCCCTGTCTAACACCATCACAGGAACACGTCCCTCTCTAGCACCATGGGAACACGTCCCTGTCTAACACCATCACAGGAACACGTCTCTCTCTAACACCATGGGAACACGTCCCTCTCTTAACCATCACAGGAACACGTCCCCCTGAACGCCTTTACAGGAACACGTCACTCTCTAACATCACCAAGGGAACACGCCCCTCTCTAACACCATCACAGGAACATGTCCCTCTCGAACACCATCACAGGAACACGTCGCTCTCTAACACCATCACAGGAACACGTCCCTCTCGAACACCATCACAGGAATACGTCGCTCTCTAACACCATCACAGGAACACGTCCCTCTCCAACACCATCACAGGAACACGTCCCTCTCTCACACCATCGCGGCAACACGTCCCTCTCCAACACCATCATGGGAACACGTCCCTCTCTTAACCATCACAGGAACACGTCCCCCTTAACGCCTTTACAGGAACACGTCACTCTCTAACATCACCAAGGGAACACGCCCCTCTCTAACACCATCACGTGAACACGTCCCTCTCTAACACCATCACAGGAACAGGTCCCTCTCTAACACCATCACAGGAACAGGTCCCTCTCTAACACCATCACGGGAACACGTCCCTCTCGAACACCATCACGGGAACACGTCCCTCTCGAACACCATCGCGGCAACACGTCCCTCTCCAATACCATCATGGGAACACGCCCCTCTCTAACACCATCACATAAACACGTCCCTCTCTAATACCACCATGGGAACACGTCTCTCTCTAACACCATCACAGGAACATGTCCCTCTCGAACACCAGGGGAACACGTCCCTCTCGAACACCATCAGGGGAACATGTCCCTCTCGAACACCATCACAGGAACACGTCCCTCTCCAACACCAAGACGGGAACACGTCCCTCTCTAATACCATCACAGTAACATGTCCCTCTCTAACACTATCACGGGAACACGTCCCTCTCCAACACCATCACAGGAACACGTCCCTCTATAGCACCATGGGAACACCCGTCCCTGTCTAACACCATCACAGGAACACGTCTCTCTCTAACATCACCACGGGAACACGTCCCTCTCTAACACCATCACGGGAACACGTCCCTCTCTAACACCATCACGGGAACATATCCCTCTCTAACACCATCACAGGAACATGTCCCTCTCCAACACCATCACAGGAACACGTCCCTCTCTAACACTATCACAGGAACACGTCCCTCTCTAAAACCATCACAGTTACACGTCCCTCTCCAACACCATCACAGGAACACGTCCCTCTCCAACACCATCACAGGAACACGTCCCTCTCCAACACCATCACGGGAACACGTCCCTCTCTAACACCATCACGGGAACACATCCATCTCTAACACCATCATGGGAACACGTCCCTCTCTAACACTATCACGGGAACACGCCCCACTCTAATACCATCACAGTTACACGTCCCTCTCTAACACCATCACGGGAACACGTACTTCTCTTAACCATCACAGGAACACGTCCCTCTCTGACACCACCATTGGAACACGTCCCTCTCTAACACCATCACGGGAACACATCCCTCTCTAGCACCATGGGAACACGTCCCTCTCTAACAACATCACGGGAACACGTCCCTCTCTAACACCACCATGGGAACACGTCCCTCTCTAACACCATCACGGGAACACGTCCCTGTCTAACACCATCACAACAACACGTTCCTCTCGAACACCATCACATAAACACGTCCTTCTCTAACACCATCACGGGAACATGTCCCTCTCTAACATCACCACGGGAACACGTCCCTCTCTCACACCATCACGGGAACACGTCACTCTCAAACACCATCACGGGAACACGTCCCTCTCTAACACCATCACGGGAACACGTCCCTCTCTAACACCATCACGGGAACACGTCGCTCTCTAACACTATCATGGGAACATGTCCCTCTCTAACACCATCACGGGAACACGTCCCTCTCTAACACCACCACGGGAACACGTCCCTCTCAAACACCATCACGGGAACACGTCCCTCTCAAACACCATCACGGGGACAGGTCCCTCTCTAACACCATCACAGGAACACGTCCCTCTCTAACATCACCACGGGAACACGTCCCTCTCAAACACCATCACGGGAACACGTCCCTCTCTCACACCATGGGAACACGTCCCTCTCTAACACCACGGGAACATGTCCCTCTCTAACACCATCACGGGAACACGTCGCTCTCTAACACTATCATGGGAACATGTCCCTCTCTAACACCATCACGGGAACACGTCCCTCTCTAACACGAACACGGGAACACGCCCCTCTCTAAAACCACGGGAACACGTCCCTCTCTAAAACCACGGGAACACGTCCCTCTCTAACACGAACACGGGAACACGCCCCTCTCTAAAACCACGGGAACACGTCCCTCTCAAACACCATCACGGGAACATGTCCCTCTCTAACATCATCACGGGAACACGTCCCTCTCTAACACCATCACGGGAACACGTCCCTCTCTAACACCATCACAGGAACACGTCCCTGTCTAACATCACCATGGGAACACGTCCCTCTCTCACACCATCACAGGAACACGTCCCTCTCTAACACCATGGGAACACGTCCCTCTCTAACACCATCACGGGAACTCGTCCCTCTCTAGCACCATGGGAACACGTCCCTCTCTAACACCACGGGAACACGTCCCTCTCTAACACCATCACGGGAACACGTCCCTCTCTAACACCATCATGGGAACACGTCCCTCTCTAACACCATCACGGGAACACGTCCCTCTCTAACACCATCACGGGAACACGTCCCTCTCTAACACCATCACGGGAACACGTCCCTCTCTAACACCATCACAGGAACACGTCCCTCTCTAACACCATCATGGGAACACGTCCCTCTCTAACACCATCATGGGAACACGTCCCTCTCTAGCACCATCACAGGAACACGTCCCTTTCCAACACCATCATGGGAACACGTCCCTCTCCAACACCATCACAGGAACACGTCCCTCTCCAACACCATCACAGGAACACGTCTCTCTCCAACACCATCACAGGAACACGTCCCTCTCCAACACCATCACGGGAACACGTCCCTCTCCAACACCATCACGGGAACACGTCCCTCTCCAACACCATCACAGGAACACGTCCCTCTCCAACACCATCACAGGAACACGTCCCTCTCTAACACTATCACAGGAACACGTCATTCTCTAACACCGCCACAGGAACACATCACTCTCGAACATCACCACGGGAACACGTCCCTCTCTAACACCATCACAGGAACACGTCCCTCTCTAACACCATGGGAACACGTCCCTGTCTAACACCATCACGGGAACACGTCCCTCTCTTAACCATCACAGGAACACGTCCCCCTTAACGCCTTTACAGGAACACGTCACTCTCTAACATCACCAAGGGAACACGCCCCTCTCTAACACCATCACAGGAACACGTCCCTCTCGAACACCATCACAGGAACACGTCCCTCTCGAACACCATCACAGGAACACGTCCCTCTCGAACACCATCACGGGAACATGTCCCTCTCTAACACCATCACAGGAACACGTCCCTCTCTAACACCATCACAGGAACACGTCACTCTCTAACATCACCACGTGAACACGTCCCTCTCTAACACCATCACAGGAACAGGTCCCTCTCTAACACCATCACGGGAACACGTCCCTCTCTCACACCATCGCGGCAACACGTCCCTCTCCAACACCATCATGGGAACACGCCCCTCTCTAACACCATCACATAAACACGTCCCTCTCTAATACCACCATGGGAACACGTCTCTCTCTAACACCATCACAGGAACATGTCCCTCTCTAATACCACGGGAACACGTCTCTCTCTAACACCATCACCAGAACACGTCCCTGTCTAACACCAGGGGAACACGTCCCTCTCGAACACCATCACGGGAACATGTCCCTCTCGAACACCATCACAGGAACACGTCCCTCTCTAACATTATCACAGGAACACGTCCCTCTCTAACACCATCACAGGAACACGTCCCTCTCTAGCACCACGGGAACACGTCCCTCTCTAACACCATCACGGGAACATGTCCATCTCTAACACCATCATGGGAACACGTCCCTCTCTAACACCATCACGGGAACACGCCCCTCTCTAATACCATCACAGTAACATGTCCCTCTCTAACACCATCATGGGAACACGACCCTCTCTAACACCATCATGTGAACACGTCCCTCTCTAATACCATCACAGTTACACGTCCCTCCCTAACACTATCACGGGAACACGTCCCTCTCCAACACCATCACGGGAACACGCCTCTCTCTACCACCACGGGAACACGTTCCTCTCTAACACCATCACAGGAACACGTCCCTGTCGAACACCATCACAGGAACACGTCCCTCTCGAACACCATCACATAAACACGTCCCTCTCTAGCACCATGGGAACACGTCCCTGTCTAACACCATCACAGGAACACGTCCCTCTCTAGCACCATGGGAACACGTCCCTGTCTAACACCATCACAGGAACACGTCCCTCTCTAACACCATGGGAACACGTCCCTCTCTTAACCATCACAGGAACACGTCCCCCTTAACGCCTTTACAGGAACACGTCACTCTCTAACATCACCAAGGGAACACGCCCCTCTCTAACACCATCACAGGAACATGTCCCTCTCGAACACCATCACAGGAACACGTCGCTCTCTAACACCATCACAGGAACACGTCCCTCTCGAACACCATCACAGGAACACGTCCCTCTCGAACACCATCACAGGAACACGTCCCTCTCGAACACCATCACAGGAACACGTCGCTCTCTAACACCATCACAGGAACACGTCCCTCTCCAACACCATCACAGGAACACGTCACTCTCGAACACCATCACAGGAACACGTCGCTCTCTAACACCATCACAGGAACACGTCGCTCTCTAACACCATCACAGGAACACGTCCCTCTCCAACACCATCACAGGAACACGTCCCTCTCTAACATCACCACGTGAACACGTCCCTCTCTAACACCATCACAGGAACAGGTCCCTCTCTAACACCATCACAGGAACACGTCCCTCTCCAACACCATCACGGGAACACGTCCCTCTCGAACACCATCACGGGAACACGTCCCTCTCTCACACCATCGCGGCAACACGTCCCTCTCCAACACCATCATGGGAACACGTCCCTCTCTTAACCATCACAGCAACACGTCCCCCTTAACGCCTTTACAGGAACACATCACTCTCTAACATCACCAAGGGAACACGCCCCTCTCTAACACCATCACAGGAACATGTCCCTCTCGAACACCATCACAGGAACACGTCGCTCTCTAACACCATCACAGGAACACGTCCCTCTCGAACACCATCACAGGAACACGTCGCTCTCTAACACCATCACAGGAACACGTCCCTCTCCAACACCATCACAGGAACACGTCACTCTCTAACATCACCACGTGAACACGTCCCTCTCTAACACCATCACAGGAACAGGTCCCTCTCTAACACCATCACAGGAACAGGTCCCTCTCTAACACCATCACGGGAACACGTCCCTCTCTCACACCATCGCGGCAACACGTCCCTCTCCAACACCATCATGGGAACACGTCCCTCTCTTAACCATCACAGGAACATGTCCCCCTTAACGCCTTTACAGGAACACGTCACTCTCTAACATCACCAAGGGAACACGCCCCTCTCTAACACCATCACAGGAACACGTCCCTCTCGAACATCATCACAGGAACACGTCGCTCTCGAACACCATCACAGGAACACATCGCTCTCTAACACCATCACAGGAACACGTCCCTCTCCAACACCATCACAGGAACACATCGCTCTCTAACACTATCACGGGAACACGTCCCTCTCCAACACCATCACGGGAACACGCCCCTCTCGAACACCATCACATAAACACGTCCCTCTCCAGCACCATGGGAACACGTCCCTGTCTAACACCATCACAGGAACACGTCCCTATCTAGCACCATGGGAACACGTCCCTGTCTAACACCATCACAGGAACACGTCACTCTCTAACATCACCACGTGAACACGTCCCTCTCCAACACCATCATGGGAACACGTCCCTCTCTTAACCATCACAGGAACACGTCCCCCTTAACGCCTTTACAGGAACACGTCACTCTCTAACATCACCAAGGGAACACGCCCCTCTCTAACACCATCACATGAACACGTCCCTCTCGAACACCATCACAGGAACACGTCCCTCTCGAACACCATCACGGGAACACGTCCCTCTCGAACACCATCATAGGAACACGTCCCTCTCCAACACCATCACAGGAACACGTCCCTCTCTAACACTATCACAGGAACACGTCATTCTCTAACACCGCCACAGGAACACATCACTCTCGAACATCACCACGGGAACACGTCCCTCTCTAACACCATCACAGGAACACGTCCCTCTCTAACACCATGGGAACACGTCCCTGTCTAACACCATCACGGGAACACGTCCCTCTCTTAACCATCACAGGAACACGTCCCCCTTAACGCCTTTACAGGAACACGTCACTCTCTAACATCACCAAGGGAACACGCCCCTCTCTAACACCATCACAGGAACACGTCCCTCTCGAACACCATCACAGGAACACGTCCCTCTCGAACACCATCACAGGAACACGTCCCTCTCGAACACCATCACAGGAACACGTCACTCTCTAACATCACCACGTGAACACGTCCCTCTCTAACACCATCACAGGAACAGGTCCCTCTCTAACACCATCACGGGAACACGTCCCTCTCTCACACCATCGCGGCAACACGTCCCTCTCCAACACCATCATGGGAACACGCCCCTCTCTAACACCATCACATAAACACGTCCCTCTCTAACATTATCACAGGAACACGTCCCTCTCTAACACCATCACAGGAACATGTCCCTCTCTAACACCATCACAGGAACACGTCCCTCTCTAACACCATCACAGGAACACGTCCCTCTCTAGCACCACGGGAACACGTCCCTCTCTAACACCATCACGGGAACATGTCCATCTCTAACACCATCATGGGAACACGTCCCTCTCTAACACCATCACGGGAACACGCCCCTCTCTAATACCATCACAGTAACATGTCCCTCTCTAACACCATCATGGGAACACGACCCTCTCTAACACCATCATGTGAACACGTCCCTCTCTAATACCATCACAGTTACACGTCCCTCCCTAACACTATCACGGGAACACGTCCCTCTCCAACACCATCACGGGAACACGCCCCTCTCTACCACCATGGGAACACGTTCCTCTCTAACACCATCACAGGAACACGTCCCTGTCGAACACCATCACAGGAACACGTCACTCTCTAACATCACCACGTGAACACGTCCCTCTCTAACACCATCACAGGAACAGGTCCCTCTCTAACACCATCACGGGAACACGTCCCTCTCTCACACCATCGCGGCAACACATCCCTCTCCAACACCATCATGGGAACACGCCCCTCTCTAACACCATCACATAAACACGTCCCTCTCTAATACCACCATGGGAATACGTCTCTCTCTAACACCATCACAGGAACATGTCCCTCTCTAATACCACGGGAACACGTCTCTCTCTAACACCATCACCAGAACACGTCCCTGTCTAACACCAGGGGAACACGTCCCTCTCGAACACCATCACGGGAACATGTCCCTCTCGAACACCATCACAGGAACACGTCCCTCTCTAACATTATCACAGGAACACGTCCCTCTCTAACACCATCACAGGAACATGTCCCTCTCTAACACCATCACAGGAACACGTCCCTCTCTAACACCATCACAGGAACACGTCCCTCTCTAACACCATCACAGGAACACGTCCCTCTCTAGCACCACGGGAACACGTCCCTCTCTAACACCATCACGGGAACATGTCCATCTCTAACACCATCATGGGAACACGACCCTCTCTAACACCATCATGTGAACACGTCCCTCTCTAATACCATCACAGTTACACGTCCCTCCCTAATACTATCACGGGAACACGTCCCTCTCCAACACCATCACGGGAACACGCCCCTCTCTACCACCACGGGAACACGTTCCTCTCTAACACCATCACAGGAACACGTCCCTGTCGAACACCATCACAGGAACACGTCCCTCTCGAACACCATCACATAAACACGTCCCTCTCTAGCACCATGGGAACACGTCCCTGTCTAACACCATCACAGGAACACGTCCCTATCTAGCACCATGGGAACACGTCCCTGTCTAACACCATCACAGGAACACGTCCCTCTCTAGCACCATGGGAACACGTCCCTGTCTAACACCATCACAGGAACACGTCCCTCTCTAACACCATGGGAACACGTCCCTCTCTTAACCATCACAGGAACACGTCCCCCTTAACGCCTTTACAGGAACACGTCACTCTCTAACATCACCAAGGGAACACGCCCCTCTCTAACACCATCACAGGAACATGTCCCTCTCGAACACCATCACAGGAACACGTCGCTCTCTAACACCATCACAGGAACACGTCCCTCTCGAACACCATCACAGGAACACGTCCCTCTCGAACACCATCACAGGAACACGTCCCTCTCGAACACCATCACAGGAACACGTCGCTCTCTAACACCATCACAGGAACACGTCCCTCTCCAACACCATCACAGGAACACGTCACTCTCGAACACCATCACAGGAACACGTCGCTCTCTAACACCATCACAGGAACACGTCGCTCTCTAACACCATCACAGGAACACGTCCCTCTCCAACACCATCACAGGAACACGTCCCTCTCTAACATCACCACGTGAACACGTCCCTCTCTAACACCATCACAGGAACAGGTCCCTCTCTAACACCATCACAGGAACACGTCCCTCTCCAACACCATCACGGGAACACGTCCCTCTCGAACACCATCACGGGAACACGTCCCTCTCTCACACCATCGCGGCAACACGTCCCTCTCCAACACCATCATGGGAACACGTCCCTCTCTTAACCATCACAGCAACACGTCCCCCTTAACGCCTTTACAGGAACACGTCACTCTCTAACATCACCAAGGGAACACGCCCCTCTCTAACACCATCACAGGAACACGTCCCTCTCGAACACCATCACAGGAACACGTCGCTCTCTAACACCATCACAGGAACACGTCCCTCTCCAACACCATCACAGGAACACATCGCTCTCTAACACTATCACGGGAACACGTCCCTCTCCAACACCATCACGGGAACACGCCCCTCTCGAACACCATCACATAAACACGTCCCTCTCCAGCACCATGGGAACACGTCCCTGTCTAACACCATCACAGGAACACGTCCCTATCTAGCACCATGGGAACACGTCCCTGTCTAACACCATCACAGGAACACGTCACTCTCTAACATCACCACGTGAACACGTCCCTCTCCAACACCATCATGGGAACACGTCCCTCTCTTAACCATCACAGGAACACGTCCCCCTTAACGCCTTTACAGGAACACGTCACTCTCTAACATCACCACGTGAACACATCCCTCTCTAACACCATCACAGGAACAGGTCCCTCTCTAACACCATCACAGGAACAGGTCCCTCTCTAACACCATCACGGGAACACGTCCCTCTCGAACACCATCGCGGCAACACGTCCCTCTCGAACACCATCATGGGAACACGCCCCTCTCTAACACCATCACATAAACACGTCCCTCTCTAATACCACCATGGGAACACGTCTCTCTCTAACACCATCACCAGAACACGTCCCTCTCGAACACCAGGGGAACACGTCCCTCTCGAACACCATCAGGGGAACATGTCCCTCTCGAACACCATCACAGGAACACGTCCCTCTCCAACACCAAGACGGGAACACGTCCCTCTCTAATACCATCACAGTAACATGTCCCTCTCTAACACCATCATGGGAACACGCCCCTCTCTAACACCATCGCGGCAACACGTCCCTCTCGAACACCATCATGGGAACACGCCGCTCTCTAACACCATCACATAAACACGTCCCTCTCTAATACCACCATGGGAACACGTCTGTCTCTAACACCATCACCAGAACACGTCCCTCTCGAACACCAGGAGAACACGTCCCTCTCGAACACCATCAGGGGAACATGTCCCTCTCGAACACCATCACAGGAACACGTCCCTCTCCAACACCAAGACGGGAACACGTCCCTCTCTAATACCATCACAGTAACATGTCCCTCTCTAACACCATCATGGGAACACGCCCCTCTCTAACACCATCATGTGAACACGTCCCTCTCTAATACCATCACAGTTACACGTCCCTCCCTAACACTATCACGGGAACACGTCCCTCTCCAACACCATCACGGGAACACGCCCCTCTCCAACACCATCACGGGAACACGTCCCTCTCTAACACCATCACAGGAACACGTCCCTCTCCAACACCATCACAGGAACACGCCCCTGTCTAACACCATCACAGGAACACGTCCCTCTCCAACACCATCACGGGAACACGCCCCTCTCTAACACCATCACAGGAACACGTCTCTCTCTAACATCACCACGGGAACACGTCGCTCTTTCACACCACCACGGGAACACGTCCCTCTCGAACACCATGGGAACACGTCCCTGTGTAACACCATCAAAGGAACACGTCCCTCTCTTAACCATCACAGGAACACGTCCCTCTCGAACACCATCACAGGAACACGTCGCTCTCTAACACCATCACAGGAACACGTCTCTCTCCAACACCATCACAGGAACACGTCCCTCTCTAACACCATCACAGGAACAAGTCCCTCTCTAACACCATCACGGGAACACGTCCCTCTCTCACACCATCACGGGAACACGTCCCTCTCTCACACCATCACGGGAACACGCCCCTCTCTAACATCATCACATAAACACGTCCCTCTCTAATACCACCATGGGAACACGTCTCTCTCTAACACCATCACAGGAACATGTCCCTCTCTAATACCACGGGAACACGTCTCTCTCGAACACCATCACCAGAACACGTCCCTCTCGAACACCAGGGGAACATGTCCCTCTTGAACACCATCACAGGAACACGTCCCTCTCTAACACCATCACAGGAACACGTCCCTCTCTAACACCATGGGAACACGTCTCTCTCTAACACCATCACAGGAACATGTCCCTCTCTAATACCACGGGAACACGTCTCTCTCGAACACCATCACCAGAACACGTCCCTCTCGAACACCAGGGGAACATGTCCCTCTTGAACACCATCACAGGAACACGTCCCTCTCTAACACCATCACAGGAACACGTCCCTCTCTAACACCATGGGAACATGTCCCTCTCTAACACCATCATGGGAACACGTCCCTCTCTAACACCATCACAGTTACACGTCCCTCCCTAACACTATCACGGGAATACGCCCCTCTCTAACACCACCACGGGAACACGTTCCTCTCTAAAACCATCACAGGAACACATCCCTGTCGAACACCATCACAGGAACACGTCCCTCTCTAGCACCATGGGAACACGTCCCTGTCTAACACCATCACAGGAACACGTCCCTCTCTAGCACCATGGGAACACGTCCCTGTCTAACACCATCACAGGAACACGTCTCTCTCTAACATCACCACGGGAACACGTCGCTCTCTCACACCATGGGAACACGTCCCTGTCTAACACCATGGGAACACGTCCCTGTCTAACACCATCACAGGAACACATCCCTCTCTAACACCATGGGAACACGTCCCTCTCTAACACCATGGGAACACGTCCCTGTCTAACACTATCACAGGAACACGTCCCTCTCCAACACCATGGGAACACGTCCCTCTCTCACACCATCACGGGAACACGCCCCTCTTTAACAGCATCACAGGAACACGTCCCTCTCGAACACCATCACAGGAACACGTCGCTCTCTAACACCATCAGAGGAACACGTCCCTCTCCAACACCATCACGGGAACACGTCCCTCTCTAACACCATGTCCCTCTCTAATACCACGGGAACACGTCTCTCTCTAACACCATCATGGGAACACGTCCCTCTCTCACACCATCGCGGCAACACGTCCCTCTCCAACACCATCATGGGAACACGTCCCTCTCTAACACCATCACAGGAACATGTCCCTCTCTAATACCACGGGAACACGTCTCTCTCTAACACCATCACGGGAACACGTCCCTCTCTCACACCATCGCGGCAACACGTCCCTCTCTAACATCACCACGGGAACACGCCCCTCTCTAACACCATCACAGGAACACGTCCCTCTCCAACACCATCACGGGAACACGTCCCTCTCTAACACCATCACAGGAACATGTCCCTCTCTAATACCACGGGAACACGTCTCTCTCTAACACCATCATGGGAACACGTCCCTCTCTCACACCATCACATAAACACGTCCCTCTCTAACATCACCACGGGAACACGTCGCTCTCACACCACCAGGGGAACACGTCCCTCTCGAACACCATCAGGGGAACATGTCCCTCTCGAACACCATCACAGGAACACGTCCCAGTCCAACACCAAGACGGGCACACGTCCCTCTCGAACACCATCATGGGAACACGCCCCTCTCGAACACCATGGGAACATGTCCCTCTCTAACACCATCACGGGAACACGTCCCTCTCTAACACCATCATGGGAACTCGCCCCTCTCTAACACCATCACGGGAACATGTCCCTCTCTAACACCATCATGGGAACACGCCCCTCTCTAACACCATCACAAGAACACGTCCCTCTCGAACACCATCACATAAACACATCCCTCTCTAGCACCATGGGAACATGTCCCTGTCTAACACCATCACAGGAACACGTCCCTCTCTAACACCATCACGGGAACACGTCTCTCTCTAACATCACCATGGGAACACGTCCCTGTCTAACACCATCACGGGAACACGTCTCTCTCTAACATCACCATGGGAACACGCCCCTCTCTAACACCATCACATAAACACGTCCCTCTCTAATACCACCATGGGAACACGTCTCTCTCTAGCACCATCACCAGAACACGTCCCTCTCGAACACCAGGGGAACACGTCCCTCTCGAACACCATCAGGGGAACATGTCCCTCTCGAACACCATCACAGGAACACGTCCCTCTCCAACACCAAGACGGGAACACGTCCCTCTCTAATACCATCACAGTAACATGTCCCTCTCTAACACCATCATGGGAACACGCCCCTCTCTAACACCATCGCGGCAACACGTCCCTCTCGAACACCATCATGGGAACACGCCCCTCTCTAACACCATCACATAAACACGTCCCTCTCTAATACCACCATGGGAACACGTCTGTCTCTAACACCATCACCAGAACACGTCCCTCTCGAACACCAGGAGAACACGTCCATCTCGAATACCATCAGGGGAACATGTCCCTCTCGAACACCATCACAGGAACACGTCCCTCTCCAACACCAAGACGGGAACACATCCCTCTCTAATACCATCACAGTAACATGTCCCTCTCTAACACCATCATGGGAACACGCCCCTCTCTAACACCATCATGTGAACTCGTCCCTCTCTAATACCATCACAGTTACACGTCCCTCCCGAACACTATCACGGGAACACGTCCCTCTCCAACACCATCACGGGAACACGCCCCTCTCTAACACCATGGGAACACGTCCCTGTGTAACACCATCAAAGGAACACGTCCCTCTCTTAACCATCACAGGAACACGTCCCTCTTGAACACCATCACAGGAACACGTCGCTCTCTAACACCATCACAGGAACACGTCTCTCTCCAACACCATCACAGGAACACGTCACTCTCTAACACCATCACAGGAACAGGTCCCTCTCTAACACCATCACGGGAACACGTCCCTCTCGAACACCATCACAGGAACACGTCCCTCTCTAACACCATCATGGGAACACGCCCCTCTCGAACATCATCACATAAACACGTCCCTCTCTAATACCACCATGGGAACACGTCTCTCTCTAACACCATCACAGGAACATGTCCCTCTCTAATACCACGGGAACACGTCTCTCTCTAACACCATCACCAGAACACGTCCCTCTCGAACACCAGGGGAACATGTCCTTCTTGAACACCATCACGGGAACACGCCCCTCTCTCACACCATCACAGGAACATGTCCCTCTCTAACACCATGACGGGAACACGCCCCTCTCTCACACCATCACAGGAACACGTCCCTCTCTAAAACCATCACGGGAACACGTCCCTCTCTAACACCATCACGGGAACACGTCCCTCTCTAACACCATCACGGGAACACGTCCCTCTCTAAAACCATCACGGGAACACGTCCCTCTCTAACACCATTACGGGAACACGTCCCTCTCTAACACCATCACAGGAACACATCCCTCTCTAAGACCATCACAGCAACACGTCCCTCTCTAACACCATCACGGGAACAGGTCCCTCTCGAACACCAGGGGAACACGTTACTGTCTAACACCATCACAGGAACACGTCTCTCTCTAACATCACCACGGGAACATATCCCTCTCTAACACCACCACGGGAACACGTCCCTCTCTAACACCATCACGGGAACACGTCCCTCTCGAACACCATCACAGGAACACGTCCCTCTCGAACACCATCACAGGAACACGTCCCTCTCGAACAAGAGGGGAACACGTCCCTCTCTAACACCATCACAGGAACACGTCCCTCTCGAACACCATCACAGGAACACGTCCCTCTCGAACAACAGGGGAACACGTCCCTCTCGAACACCATGGGAACACGCCCCTCTCTAATACTACCACAGCAACACGTCCCTCTCTAACACCATCACGGGAACACGTCCCTCTCTAACACCATCACAGGAACACGTCACTCTCGAACACCATCATGGGAACACGTCCCTCTCGAACACCAGGGGAACACATCCCTCTCGAACACCATCACGGGAACACGCCCCTCTCTAACACCATCACGGGAACACGCCCCACCCTAACACCATCACGGGAACACGTCCCTCTCTAACACCATCCCAGTAACACGTCCCTCTCTAACACCATCACGGGAACATGTCCCTCTCTCACACCATCACGGGAACACGTCCCTCTCTAACACCATCCCAGTAACACGTCCCTCTCTAACACCATCACGGGAACACGTCCCTCTCTAACACCATCACAGGAACAGGTCCCTCTCTAACACATCACAGGAACACGTCCCTCTCGAACACCAGGGGAACACGTCCCTCTCTAACACCATCATGAGAACACGTCCCTCTCTAACACCATGACGGGAACACGTCCCTCTCTAACACCATCACAGGAACACGTCCCTCTCTAACACCATCATGAGAACACGTCCCTCTCTAACACCATGACGGGAATACGTCCATCTCTAACACCATCACGGGAACACGTCCCTCTCTAACACCATCACGGGAACACGCCCCTCTCTAACACCATCGCGGGAACACGCCCCTCTCGAACACCATCACAGGAACACGTCCCTCTCGAACACCATCACGGGAACACGTCCCTCTCTAACACCATCACGGGAACACGTCCCTCTCGAACAACAGGGGAACACGTCCCTCTCTAACACCATCACAGGAACACGTCCCTCTCGAACACCATCACGGGAACACGTCCCTCTTTAGCACCATGGGAACACGTCCCTGTCTAACACCATCACAGGAACACGTCTCTCTCTAACATCACCACAGGAACACGTCCCTCTCTAACACCATCACAGGAACACGTCCCTCTCGAACAACAGGGGAACACGTCCCTCTCGAACACCATCACGGGAACACGTCCCTCTCGAACAACAGGGGAACACGTCCCTCTCGAACACCATCACCGGAACACGTCCCTCTCTAACACCATCACAGGAACACGTCCCTCTCGAACACCATCACAGCAACACGTCCCTCTCGAACACCATCACGGGAACACGTCCCTCTCTAACACCATCACGGGAACACGTCCCTCTCGAACACCATCACGGGAACACGCCCCTCACTCACACCATCACAGGAACATGTCCCTCTCGAACACCATCACATAAACACGTCCCTCTCTAACACCATCACGGGAACACGTCCCTCTCTAACACCATCATGGGAACACGTCCCTCTCTAACAGCATCACGGGAACACGTCCCTCTCTAACAGCATCACGGGAACACGTCTCTCTCTAACACCATGGGAACACGCCCCTCTCTAATACTATCACAGCAACACGTCCCTCTCGAACACCATCACGGGAACACGTCCCTCTCGAACACCATCACAGGAACAGGTCCCTCTCTAACACCATCACGGGAACACGTCCCTCTCTCACACCATCGCGGCAACACGTCCCTCTCCAACACCATCATGGGAACACGCCCCTCTCTAACACCATCACATAAACACGTCCCTCTCTAATACCACCATGGGAATACGTCTCTCTCTAACACCATCACAGGAACATGTCCCTCTCTAATACCACGGGAACACGTCTCTCTCTAACACCATCACCAGAACACGTCCCTGTCTAACACCAGGGGAACACGTCCCTCTCGAACACCATCACGGGAACATGTCCCTCTCGAACACCATCACAGGAACACGTCCCTCTCTAACATTATCACAGGAACACGTCCCTCTCTAACACCATCACAGGAACATGTCCCTCTCTAACACCATCACAGGAACACGTCCCTCTCTAACACCATCACAGGAACACGTCCCTCTCTAACACCATCACAGGAACACGTCCCTCTCTAGCACCACGGGAACACGTCCCTCTCTAACACCATCACGGGAACATGTCCATCTCTAACACCATCATGGGAACACGACCCTCTCTAACACCATCATGTGAACACGTCCCTCTCTAATACCATCACAGTTACACGTCCCTCCCTAATACTATCACGGGAACACGTCCCTCTCCAACACCATCACGGGAACACGCCCCTCTCTACCACCACGGGAACACGTTCCTCTCTAACACCATCACAGGAACACGTCCCTGTCGAACACCATCACAGGAACACGTCCCTCTCGAACACCATCACATAAACACGTCCCTCTCTAGCACCATGGGAACACGTCCCTGTCTAACACCATCACAGGAACACGTCCCTATCTAGCACCATGGGAACACGTCCCTGTCTAACACCATCACAGGAACACGTCCCTCTCTAGCACCATGGGAACACGTCCCTGTCTAACACCATCACAGGAACACGTCCCTCTCTAACACCATGGGAACACGTCCCTCTCTTAACCATCACAGGAACACGTCCCCCTTAACGCCTTTACAGGAACACGTCACTCTCTAACATCACCAAGGGAACACGCCCCTCTCTAACACCATCACAGGAACATGTCCCTCTCGAACACCATCACAGGAACACGTCGCTCTCTAACACCATCACAGGAACACGTCCCTCTCGAACACCATCACAGGAACACGTCCCTCTCGAACACCATCACAGGAACACGTCCCTCTCGAACACCATCACAGGAACACGTCGCTCTCTAACACCATCACAGGAACACGTCCCTCTCCAACACCATCACAGGAACACGTCACTCTCGAACACCATCACAGGAACACGTCGCTCTCTAACACCATCACAGGAACACGTCGCTCTCTAACACCATCACAGGAACACGTCCCTCTCCAACACCATCACAGGAACACGTCCCTCTCTAACATCACCACGTGAACACGTCCCTCTCTAACACCATCACAGGAACAGGTCCCTCTCTAACACCATCACAGGAACACGTCCCTCTCCAACACCATCACGGGAACACGTCCCTCTCGAACACCATCACGGGAACACGTCCCTCTCTCACACCATCGCGGCAACACGTCCCTCTCCAACACCATCATGGGAACACGTCCCTCTCTTAACCATCACAGCAACACGTCCCCCTTAACGCCTTTACAGGAACACGTCACTCTCTAACATCACCAAGGGAACACGCCCCTCTCTAACACCATCACAGGAACACGTCCCTCTCGAACACCATCACAGGAACACGTCGCTCTCTAACACCATCACAGGAACACGTCCCTCTCCAACACCATCACAGGAACACATCGCTCTCTAACACTATCACGGGAACACGTCCCTCTCCAACACCATCACGGGAACACGCCCCTCTCGAACACCATCACATAAACACGTCCCTCTCCAGCACCATGGGAACACGTCCCTGTCTAACACCATCACAGGAACACGTCCCTATCTAGCACCATGGGAACACGTCCCTGTCTAACACCATCACAGGAACACGTCACTCTCTAACATCACCACGTGAACACGTCCCTCTCCAACACCATCATGGGAACACGTCCCTCTCTTAACCATCACAGGAACACGTCCCCCTTAACGCCTTTACAGGAACACGTCACTCTCTAACATCACCACGTGAACACATCCCTCTCTAACACCATCACAGGAACAGGTCCCTCTCTAACACCATCACAGGAACAGGTCCCTCTCTAACACCATCACGGGAACACGTCCCTCTCGAACACCATCGCGGCAACACGTCCCTCTCGAACACCATCATGGGAACACGCCCCTCTCTAACACCATCACATAAACACGTCCCTCTCTAATACCACCATGGGAACACGTCTCTCTCTAACACCATCACCAGAACACGTCCCTCTCGAACACCAGGGGAACACGTCCCTCTCGAACACCATCAGGGGAACATGTCCCTCTCGAACACCATCACAGGAACACGTCCCTCTCCAACACCAAGACGGGAACACGTCCCTCTCTAATACCATCACAGTAACATGTCCCTCTCTAACACCATCATGGGAACACGCCCCTCTCTAACACCATCGCGGCAACACGTCCCTCTCGAACACCATCATGGGAACACGCCGCTCTCTAACACCATCACATAAACACGTCCCTCTCTAATACCACCATGGGAACACGTCTGTCTCTAACACCATCACCAGAACACGTCCCTCTCGAACACCAGGAGAACACGTCCCTCTCGAACACCATCAGGGGAACATGTCCCTCTCGAACACCATCACAGGAACACGTCCCTCTCCAACACCAAGACGGGAACACGTCCCTCTCTAATACCATCACAGTAACATGTCCCTCTCTAAC
Source organism: Pristiophorus japonicus (assembly GCF_044704955.1). Classification (NCBI taxonomy): domain Eukaryota; kingdom Metazoa; phylum Chordata; class Chondrichthyes; family Pristiophoridae; genus Pristiophorus; species Pristiophorus japonicus. Next base: position 31,055,944 of record NC_091985.1, read on the forward strand.
ACCATCATGGGAACACGCCCCTCTCTAACACCATCATGTGAACACGTCCCTCTCTAATACCATCACAGTTACACGTCCCTCCCTAACACTATCACGGGAACACGTCCCTCTCCAACACCATCACGGGAACACGCCCCTCTCCAACACCATCACGGGAACACGTCCCTCTCTAACACCATCACAGGAACACGTCCCTCTCCAACACCATCACAGGAACACGCCCCTCTCTAACACCATCACAGGAACACGTCCCTCTCCAACACCATCACGGGAACACGCCCCTCTCTAACACCATCACAGGAACACGTCTCTCTCTAACATCACCACGGGAACACGTCGCTCTTTCACACCACCACGGGAACACGTCCCTCTCGAACACCATGGGAACACGTCCCTGTGTAACACCATCAAAGGAACACGTCCCTCTCTTAACCATCACAGGAACACGTCCCTCTCGAACACCATCACAGGAACACGTCGCTCTCTAACACCATCACAGGAACACGTCTCTCTCCAACACCATCACAGGAACACGTCCCTCTCTAACACCATCACAGGAACAAGTCCCTCTCTAACACCATCACGGGAACACGTCCCTCTCTCACACCATCACGGGAACACGTCCCTCTCTCACACCATCACGGGAACACGCCCCTCTCTAACATCATCACATAAACACGTCCCTCTCTAATACCACCATGGGAACACGTCTCTCTCTAACACCATCACAGGAACATGTCCCTCTCTAATACCACGGGAACACGTCTCTCTCGAACACCATCACCAGAACACGTCCCTCTCGAACACCAGGGGAACATGTCCCTCTTGAACACCATCACAGGAACACGTCCCTCTCTAACACCATCACAGGAACACGTCCCTCTCTAACACCATGGGAACATGTCCCTCTCTAACACCATCATGGGAACACGTCCCTCTCTAACACCATCATGGGAACACGCCCCTCTCTAATACCATCACAGTTACACGTCCCTCCCTAACACTATCACGGGAATACGCCCCTCTCTAACACCACCACGGGAACACGTTCCTCTCTAAAACCATCACAGGAACACATCCCTGTCGAACACCATCACAGGAACACGTCCCTCTCTAGCACCATGGGAACACGTCCCTGTCTAACACCATCACAGGAACACGTCCCTCTCTAGCACCATGGGAACACGTCCCTGTCTAACACCATCACAGGAACACGTCTCTCTCTAACATCACCACGGGAACACGTCGCTCTCTCACACCATGGGAACACGTCCCTGTCTAACACCATGGGAACACGTCCCTGTCTAACACCATCACAGGAACACATCCCTCTCTAACACCATGGGAACACGTCCCTCTCTAACACCATGGGAACACGTCCCTGTCTAACACTATCACAGGAACACGTCCCTCTCCAACACCATGGGAACACGTCCCTCTCTCACACCATCACGGGAACACGCCCCTCTTTAACAGCATCACAGGAACACGTCGCTCTCTAACACCATCAGAGGAACACGTCCCTCTCCAACACCATCACGGGAACACGTCCCTCTCTAACACCATGTCCCTCTCTAATACCACGGGAACACGTCTCTCTCTAACACCATCATGGGAACACGTCCCTCTCTCACACCATCGCGGCAACACGTCCCTCTCCAACACCATCATGGGAACACGTCCCTCTCTAACACCATCACAGGAACATGTCCCTCTCTAATACCACGGGAACACGTCTCTCTCTAACACCATCACGGGAACACGTCCCTCTCTCACACCATCGCGGCAACACGTCCCTCTCTAACATCACCACGGGAACACGCCCCTCTCTAACACCATCACAGGAACACGTCCCTCTCCAACATCATCACGGGAACACGTCCCTCTCTAACACCATCACAGGAACATGTCCCTCTCTAATACCACGGGAACACGTCTCTCTCTAACACCATCATGGGAACACGTCCCTCTCTCACACCATCACATAAACACGTCCCTCTCTAACATCACCACGGGAACACGTCGCTCTCACACCACCAGGGGAACACGTCCCTCTCGAACACCATCAGGGGAACACGTCCCTCTCGAACACCATCATGGGAACACGCCCCTCTCGAACACCATGGGAACATGTCCCTCTCTAACACCATCACGGGAACACGTCCCTCTCTAACACCATCATGGGAACTCGCCCCTCTCTAACACCATCACGGGAACATGTCCCTCTCTAACACCATCATGGGAACACGCCCCTCTCTAACACCATCACAAGAACACGTCCCTCTCGAACACCATCACATAAACACATCCCTCTCTAGCACCATGGGAACACGTCCCTGTCTAACACCATCACGGGAACACGTCTCTCTCTAACATCACCATGGGAACACGCCCCTCTCTAACACCATCACATAAACACGTCCCTCTCTAATACCACCATGGGAACACGTCTCTCTCTAGCACCATCACCAGAACACGTCCCTCTCGAACACCAGGGGAACACGTCCCTCTCGAACACCATCAGGGGAACATGTCCCTCTCGAACACCATCACAGGAACACGTCCCTCTCCAACACCAAGACGGGAACACGTCCCTCTCTAATACCATCACAGTAACATGTCCCTCTCTAACACCATCATGGGAACACGCCCCTCTCTAACACCATCGCGGCAACACGTCCCTCTCGAACACCATCATGGGAACACGCCCCTCTCTAACACCATCACATAAACACGTCCCTCTCTAATACCACCATGGGAACACGTCTGTCTCTAACACCATCACCAGAACACGTCCCTCTCGAACACCAGGAGAACACGTCCATCTCGAATACCATCAGGGGAACATGTCCCTCTCGAACACCATCACAGGAACACGTCCCTCTCCAACACCAAGACGGGAACACATCCCTCTCTAATACCATCACAGTAACATGTCCCTCTCTAACACCATCATGGGAACACGCCCCTCTCTAACACCATCATGTGAACTCGTCCCTCTCTAATACCATCACAGTTACACGTCCCTCCCGAACACTATCACGGGAACACGTCCCTCTCCAACACCATCACGGGAACACGCCCCTCTCTAACACCATGGGAACACGTCCCTGTGTAACACCATCAAAGGAACACGTCCCTCTCTTAACCATCACAGGAACACGTCCCTCTTGAACACCATCACAGGAACACGTCGCTCTCTAACACCATCACAGGAACACGTCTCTCTCCAACACCATCACAGGAACACGTCACTCTCTAACACCATCACAGGAACAGGTCCCTCTCTAACACCATCACGGGAACACGTCCCTCTCGAACACCATCACAGGAACACGTCCCTCTCTAACACCATCATGGGAACACGCCCCTCTCGAACATCATCACATAAACACGTCCCTCTCTAATACCACCATGGGAACACGTCTCTCTCTAACACCATCACAGGAACATGTCCCTCTCTAATACCACGGGAACACGTCTCTCTCGAACACCATCACCAGAACACGTCCCTCTCGAACACCAGGGGAACATGTCCCTCTTGAACACCATCACAGGAACACGTCCCTCTCTCACACCATCACAGGAACATGTCCCTCTCTAACACCATGACGGGAACACGCCCCTCTCTCACACCATCACAGGAACACGTCCCTCTCTAAAACCATCACGGGAACACGTCCCTCTCTAACACCATCACGGGAACACGTCCCTCTCTAACACCATCACGGGAACACGTCCCTCTCTAAAACCATCACGGGAACACGTCCCTCTCTAACACCATTACGGGAACACGTCCCTCTCTAACACCATCACAGGAACACATCCCTCTCTAAGACCATCACAGCAACACGTCCCTCTCTAACACCATCACGGGAACAGGTCCCTCTCGAACACCAGGGGAACACGTTACTGTCTAACACCATCACAGGAACACGTCTCTCTCTAACATCACCACGGGAACATATCCCTCTCTAACACCACCACGGGAACACGTCCCTCTCTAACACCATCACGGGAACATGTCCCTCTCGAACACCATCACAGGAACACGTCCCTCTCGAACACCATCACAGGAACACGTCCCTCTCGAACAAGAGGGGAACACGTCCCTCTCTAACACCATCACAGGAACACGTCCCTCTCGAACACCATCACAGGAACACGTCCCTCTCGAACAACAGGGGAACACGTCCCTCTCGAACACCATGGGAACACGCCCCTCTCTAATACTACCACAGCAACACGTCCCTCTCTAACACCATCACGGGAACACGTCCCTCTCTAACACCATCACAGGAACACGTCACTCTCGAACACCATCATGGGAACACGTCCCTCTCGAACACCAGGGGAACACATCCCTCTCGAACACCATCACGGGAACACGCCCCTCTCTAACACCATCACGGGAACACGCCCCACCCTAACACCATCACGGGAACACGTCCCTCTCTAACACCATCCCAGTAACACGTCCCTCTCTAACACCATCACGGGAACATGTCCCTCTCTCACACCATCACGGGAACACGTCCCTCTCTAACACCATCCCAGTAACACGTCCCTCTCTAACACCATCACGGGAACACGTCCCTCTCTAACACCATCACAGGAACAGGTCCCTCTCTAACACATCACAGGAACACGTCCCTCTCGAACACCAGGGGAACACGTCCCTCTCTAACACCATCATGAGAACACGTCCCTCTCTAACACCATGACGGGAACACGTCCCTCTCTAACACCATCACAGGAACACGTCCCTCTCTAACACCATCATGAGAACACGTCCCTCTCTAACACCATGACGGGAATACGTCCATCTCTAACACCATCACGGGAACACGTCCCTCTCTAACACCATCACGGGAACACGCCCCTCTCTAACACCATCGCGGGAACACGCCCCTCTCGAACACCATCACAGGAACACGTCCCTCTCGAACACCATCACGGGAACACGTCCCTCTCTAACACCATCACAGGAACACGTCCCTCTCGAACACCATCACGGGAACACGTCCCTCTTTAGCACCATGGGAACACGTCCCTGTCTAACACCATCACAGGAACACGTCTCTCTCTAACATCACCACAGGAACACGTCCCTCTCTAACACCATCACAGGAACACGTCCCTCTCGAACAACAGGGGAACACGTCCCTCTCGAACACCATCACGGGAACACGTCCCTCTCGAACAACAGGGGAACACGTCCCTCTCGAACACCATCACCGGAACACGTCCCTCTCTAACACCATCACAGGAACACGTCCCTCTCGAACACCATCACAGCAACACGTCCCTCTCGAACACCATCACGGGAACACGTCCCTCTCTAACACCATCACGGGAACACGTCCCTCTCGAACACCATCACGGGAACACGCCCCTCACTCACACCATCACAGGAACATGTCCCTCTCGAACACCATCACATAAACACGTCCCTCTCTAACACCATCACGGGAACACGTCCCTCTCTAACACCATCATGGGAACACGTCCCTCTCTAACAGCATCACGGGAACACGTCCCTCTCTAACAGCATCACGGGAACACGTCTCTCTCTAACACCATGGGAACACGCCCCTCTCTAATACTATCACAGCAACACGTCCCTCTCGAACACCATCACGGGAACACGTCCCTCTCGAACACCAGGGGAACACATCCCTCTCGAACACCATCACGGGAACACGTCCCTCTCTAACACCATCACGGGAACACGCCCCACCCTAACACCATCACGGAAACACGTCACTCTCGAACACCATCACAGGAACATGTCACTCTCGAACACCATCATGGGAACACGTCCCTCTCGAACACCAGGGGAACACATCCCTCTCTAACACCATCACAGGAACACATCCCTCTCTAACACCATCACAGGAACACGTCCCTCTCTCACACCATCATGGGAACACGCCCCTCTCTAATACCATCCCAGTAACACGTCCCTATCTAACACCATCACGGGAACATGTCCCCTCTCTAACACCATGGGAACACGTCCCTCTCTAACACCATCACGGGAACACGAGTACCGCAGCGATTCAAGGTGAAGGCTCGCCATCAACTGCTCACCGCAACCTTTCAAAAAAGGCTTTTCCTTTCTTTACCTTGTCCCTTTCACCTAATGATGACATCCAGATTTACCGCGCTTATTTCTTATTGCTTTGAACCTTTGTGATATCCTGAGACTGCGTGACGTGTGTAAGAATAAAAGTATTTATTAATGATTAAAGTTGATTATGTGCATGTATAAATGTTGAAAGTGTTGATTACTGGAAAGGCCGGTTCGTGTTGAGATAAAATAGAAGCCCACATGGGCTAAGAAACAAAATGAAAGCCCTCAGACCTGCCACGTGGGTTTTGTGTATTGGAAAGCCATTTAAACTAATCAGAGATGGCTAAGCCAGACCAGACAGCCATATGTGTGAGGAGAGCCAATAAGAAGCTGCCCTGGAACCAAAGTCCAATTGGGAGGCTTTCTGAGGACAATGGCCTTGAGAAATATATAAAACGCAAGCCAGGAACTTTTCTCTCTTCTCTCTCTTGGACACACGGCACGAGACATCCCTGAAGACCAGCTGAAACAGCAAGCTGTGTGTCCAAACCAGCCAGCAAAAGGGACGGAACTTATATCACTCGTTATTATAACCTCATTGTAGCTCTGTTATAACATATTTGACAACAGTTGGTAATGTGCATGTGTGTGTGTCTTTTTAAGATAACTGATCACTGCTGCTAATGTGCATGTGTGTATGTTTTTAATAAACCTTTCCAATTGTTCTAAATGAATCGTCTCACTGTCAAATGTAAGCCCAGAGAGATTCAGAAATCTTACACTTGGCCCCTTTACCTTTAACTAGTTTGCTCACTTTAGAAAAAGGCACCTGCAGTTCCCCTTTAAGACTGTATAGTCCCAGCAGTCAGAGAAATACATTAAATATGCTAAAGATTTTTTTTAAAGAAACATAACCCACCTTTGATCATTTAATCATGGCCCCTGACCCTAAAGCTTTATAATGAATCAGCTTTCAACAACCTTTCAGTAGGCTCATGAACAAAACGCATGGTGGGGATACACTTTTTCCACAACAATGTTGCAAGTGGAATTTTTATTGGGTCTTTGAAGCCTGCTCATTGAACAAAAACATTCCGGCTTTGGGTTATATACAGCCTGAAAAATAGTTAGCGTTCCTCGCTGGCAGGTGGGAGAGACAGGACCAAACACGACATGAGGAAGAAAGGCTAAGGTGGGGGTGGATTTTTGGTAAAAGTACTCCTTCCTGTATAACTTAGCAGAGAAACAAAAAAGGTAGCAGCTTCTCTCGTACCTTTGGGAGGTACAAGTTCACAAAGTATTTAACCACCTTGAAGGCTTCCGCAGGTTCCCAGAGCTTCCTGCGGGATGTGTTTATGGGAGCAGTTCTTGTGTGCATGTTTAAATTGTGGAGGTGAGAGTTCCCTCTCTCTATTTTTCAGCCTTTTCCTCCTCGCCCTGCTGGAGTATAGTTCCATTTGGCGGGGGCGGGGGCGGGGGGGGGAGGGTTGAAGTGCCCTCCAGCATCTCACCATTGGTCACCCTCCCTGTGAGACTAGTGACACGCTATTCGACTATGGGGAGAACATCTTGATTGCATTCAGCTGCATCCTTATCCAACTTCCACAGGGCACACTAGGGCCACTCTATAACTTTCAGCAGCAGCAACCCAGTCCAATGTCTTCCACCACCCCCTCCCCACCTCCCCACCGCTAATCTAGCACAGAGATGCTAAGATCTATCGCTGCACCATCTGCTACGACTGAGATCAACCAACGCAACGTAAGCCGGCGATCAAACCTGAGAACGTCATGGTTTTAAGTGACTCACTTACTCACTGGATAAACTCACTGAGCCATTTCGGCAGCCTACGTTCCACTGAAACTACTCTTTTTAAGGCTTTGCTTCCAAACTAATCATTAAAGGAACAAGTTGGACCTTCGTACCGAAAGCATTATTTTAGAGCATCAATTTTCCTGCTGGTATAAAAGCCTCAAGTAAGGAATCCCACGCCCCACCCCCCGCCCCCCACTAGGCCGATCCACTAATGACAATCACGGGACCACCTCGGAGCCGTTCCATTTCATGGTGGGAAGCCATGACAACCAATGTTCCCCCTAATCTTTTTTGGGTGCGCGGCCCCTTTAATGTTTAAAAAGCCAGTCCTGGGCTGCGTGGGATCGGCAGACCAGCTTCGAGGGAACGTTATCGACAACAGTCGAATATTACAAGAGCAAGGAGGTTCTGCTTGAACTGTATAAAACACTGGTTAGGCCGCAGCTGGAGTACTGCGTGCAGTTCTGGTCACCACATTACAGGAAAGATATGATTGCACTGGAAAGGAAGGGTGCAGAGGAGATTTACGAGGATGTTGCCTGGACTGGAGAATCTTGGTTATGAGGAAAGATTGGAGATGCTGGATGTGTTTTCTTTGGAACAGAGGAGGCTGAGCAGAGACCTGATTGAGGTGTATAAAATTATGAGGGGCCTGGATAGAGTGGATAGGAAGGACCTGATTCCCTTGGCAGAGGGGTCAACAACCAGGGGGCATAGATTCAAAGTAATTGGGAGGAGGTTTAGAGAAAATACAAGGGGAAATTTGTTCACCCGGAGAGTAGTGGGGGTCTGGAACTCACTGCCTGAAAGGGTGCTAGAGGCAGGAACTATCACCACATTTAACAAATACTTGGAGTGGGATTAGGCTGGATAACTCTTGGTCGGCCAGCACGGACACGATGGGCTGAAATGGGTTCCTTTGGTGCTGTAAACTTCTATGATTCTATGATTCTAACAGCGACGACATTTCAAACGAAAGGTACTTCCTTGGGTGAAAAGTGTTTTGGGACGCCCGGAGGTTGTGAAAGGAGCGATATTACTCCAAGTTGTTTCTATGACTTCAAACTGGCCTGACAGCCTTGCCAAAACTGCCCCATATCAGAAGCCAGGCTGCAGGCCAGAATGCAAGTACAGCCACTTCGGGGAACACAGGAATGTTTCCCATTACCGGCATCACCGGGGCAGCACGGCAAAGAGGAGACTCGACTTTATTTTCCCCCTTTAAAGCATAAAGACATGGGAATGAAGCACGTTATGAAGTGAGACATCACGGCACTTCGCAGTTCCTCTCAATGAGATTATGTAAAGCAACACCAATGGAAACGAAAAAAAGAAGCATTTCCCTGGCACAGGACCACAGTAATAAAGTGTCACAGTGGAGGAGTTTCAATTGATTTACTTTGTCTACAAAAGTATCTTTTCGCTCAGTCTGAAGCCCCAGTACAAAAGTATTATAAATTGAATATGTCATGGGACAGCGACGCAGTATGATAAATATTTCCCCTTGTGTGGCTGCCATAACCCACTTGTGAATCATTTGCATCAGCCGCACTTGTGGAGCTATTTATCATATCACAAAGGGGGTTACCGCATGTCCTATTTATAAAGGCTTTTAGTAGATTCAGGTGGCAATGCAGAGTGATTCAGTGCTGGTGCTATCTGTGGCGCGCACACACACACACAGCTAAGTGCCAGAGCCTCTCGAACAGCTGACAGATGTTGAGCAGGATGACGAAGGCAGTACTCACTGGTTTTGCATAGGCACGTGCGGCATCCACTGTGGTCCAGCTTGAAACCGTAGATACAGTCCCTCTCTGTCAGCGTGCAGTTGATCAACAGCTCACAGATCGGAGGCCCAATGGTGATGTATGTCGGCTCTGCAGCAGGAACGGGGGAGAGACAGAGAGAGAGAGAGAGAGAGAGAGAGAGAGAGAGAGGTGTTAGAGAAGCTGGGACAGAATCGCCCTTCCTTTCTTTATAGTCAGCTTGATGTCATTTGGTTGCAATCTCACTCTGGGATCAGAAAGTTGGTTCAAGCCCCTAGCCAAGGTTGGAGCAAGTAATCTTGGCGGTGCAGCACTGAAGTGGTGCTACATTGTCCGAGGTGCGTCCTTTGGATGAGGTGTTAAACAATGGATCTGTTTGCCTGTTCCAGTGCTTCGAGTGGATGCTAAAGATCTCCCAAGGCGCGAGTTGAAGAGCAGGGTTGTCTCCCAGTGTCTTAACAATGCTGCCGTCACCATCACCATCCAAGGGAACAGATTGATAGCCCAGTCATCTCATTGCATGTTTACCGGCTATTTCTGGAGCAGAATGACTACTGCATTTGCCTCAACCATCACTGCACTTCAAAAGTAATTCATTGCCCGAAGCACTTTGCAACATTTTAAAGTGATAAAGCACTATATCAATGCAAGCTTTCAAATGTTTTAATTACACTTACTCGCGCCTCAGCTAACAGGTCAATATTCCATAAGGATGCATCTTTTGTTGGAAACGATTTCCTTCCACAGTGTGTCCCGGTTATTTTATCTTTTACATCCAGCACAATTTTCCCAAAGATTCCCACTTACAGGGCTCCTCCGTGGAGATCTGCATAATGTTGGTTTGTGTAGCTGACAACTGAGTGTATATGGAGGGGGACGGGGAATTGTAGGGTGAGGGGATCCCTGGCGGCCTTCTACTGTGGGTATCGATATGATGTGTCTTTCTTTCTCGTGCCCTTGCTGAAGGAGATAGAGCGCACTCCAATGGCTCAATTAGTAATTGGACTGTGTTACAAAGAAACATAGAAAATAGATGCAGGAGTAGGCCATTCGGCCCTTCTAGCCTGCACCGCCATTCAATGAGTTCATGGCTGAACATGCAACTTCAGTACCCCATTCCTGCTTTCTTGTGTTGTCCTGTGACACTGAACTGTCCGGACCAGGGAGGCCCCGTGCGAATCCCTGGTCGGTGGTGAGATCACTGATCTCAACCAAGCAATGGTGGCGAACTACAGCTGGGCTCAGGGTGAGGAGTGGCAATAAATATCAGCCAGGGTCCCTGTGCCCGAGTGTTATCGAGTGACACCTGATGGAATTGTGTGCGCACAAGTTGTGTGTGTGCAGGTTGGTTAGAGGGCAGGGCTGGACTCATTTGTACTGCACCAATAGTCAGATAATCTACTGTTACTCACTCTCTAAGCTCACAAATGAAGAATGGCACAAAGCTAAATAGCCCACCTGTCTTCAAGAGAGGAGGAAAGTAATGGGGAGAATAAATCTTTTGCTGAATATTGAGGGGCAAAAAGTGTCTGTTGATCAGTCTGCAAATGGCCGTGGATAAGCCTCGTACCTGGGACACTGCTGTAGGTACAGTTAAAGTTTGCTTTTCATTACTGGAGCTACAGGAAAAATCTCAAAATGTGAGTATAAATCAGAGTGAAATGCTCTGACGTAATGCACTGATCCAGTCATAGGCAGCTCATTCAATTGCAACTATTCAAAGAGGAGCAAAGAGTTCCCCCAGTGCCATGGTCAAAATTCCTCCCCTAATAACAACAACTTGTATTTATATAGAGCCTTTAATATAGTAAAATGTCCCAAGGCGCTTCACAGAAGCATTATCAAACAGAATTTGACACCGAGCCACATAAGGAAATATTAGGGCAGATGACCAAAAGCTTGGTCAAAGAGGAAGGTTTTCAGGAGCATCTTAAAGGAGGAAAGGTAGAGAGACGGAGAGGTTTAGGGAGGTAATTCCAGAACTTAAAAACCCAGGCAGCTGAAGGCATGGCCACCAATGGTGCAGCAATTAAAATCAGGGTTGCGCAAGAGGCCGGAATTGGAGGAGTGCAAGTATCCTGGAGGGTTTTAGGGCTGGAGGAGATTACCGAGCTAGGGAGGGGGCGAGGACATGGAGGGATGTGAAAACAAGAATAAGAATTTTGAAATCGAGGCGTAGTTTAACTGGGAGCCAATGTAGGTCAGCAAGCACAGGGGTGATGGATGAATGGGACTTGGTGCGAGTTAGGACAAGGGCGGAAGAGATTTGGATGACCTCAAGTTTATGGAGGAGCCGGCCAGGATTGGGTTGGAATCGTCAAGTCTAGAGGTAACAAAATCAACACCATGAAAAAAATACATTACCTCACCACTTATTTCATTGCGGTTTGTGGGACGTTGCCACACAGAATGGTTGCCACATTTGCCTACATAACAAGTCACTGCACTCCACAAGTAGTTAATTGTGTGAAGTGCTTTGAGACGTTTGACATGATATGGTGCTATATGACTGCCAGTGACATTAATAATTAAATACAGCCAAGGGTGGGGCGAGTTATCACATCTACAAACAACTGACTGAACTTAAATCTAAATGGACTGAAATGAGCTAACAATATAGCTGTAGTCAGGAGATATGGTCTGCTATAACCAGTTACGGCATAAACACAAAAGAGATTTTACACTCTCAATGATGGACTTGAGATACAGATCAGCCATTGAATGGCGGAACAGGCTCGAGGGGCTAAATGGCAAACTCATGTTAGGATAAGTGTATAGTGTTTGTGTTGCTTTCACCTTATGAACTGGGTAACACTCCCCCAACCAGAAGTCCTCCTCAAAAGATGAGAACCCAAATTCCCACCCGGGAAGAGAACAGTCTTCACGTGCTTCTCCAAACTCCCAGCCTGGACTGGGCAGGGGGTTTTTTAGTATTAGAGTGTTCCACACTACGCCATGCTCACGGCGACACTTGCTGTAGCAGTGTGAAACGCTCACAGCGCCGCACTCAGAACATGCTTCCGGTGCCGTATTTTTTCACAAACAAAGAAAACAGGGGGAGGGAGGGGAACACAAGTAGCTGAGGCTTGTCCAGCATTGTGAACCATTTGGAAATGTGTCAAGCCCTGTGAGATTAATGCGAATTCAAGTCAAATCTGATTTAAAAATTAACTGGACGTTATTCCACTTAGCCAAACAAATTGATTGAATTGTCCTTATCCTTTCTTTTTTTTATTATAGTACTGTAAGTTAACCTGCCAAAACCTCAGTGCAGGGAGCATATTTCACATTTCAAGCTAAACTCAATGGTTATTTACCGTGCTAGGAATGTCTCCTGGACTGAAGCTGATGGAGGCCGGAGTGTCAAAGGGCACTGGAGCAGCCCATTTATCACCAGCCGGCTATGGCGAGGCAGGAGCACTATAGCTCCAGCATAAAATTAACAAAGGATTTTTTTACAAAACTAAGTAACTGATGGCGCAATCGAAAAATGCCATTTAATTAATCTCCGGCAGGCCAACATTGGAATTTTAAATGCCACTTGTTTACTCAGAGGTAAGACGTTCGTGGTGGCTTAGGTCTGCAATCAACTGGTTTCAGTCAGCATCCAGCAGACTAGCTGTTGCAACAGAATGAAATTGGGTCAAAATAGGAATCCCAAATCTGCGCTGGTTTTAACCAGACCCACCGTAGGGGTAAATTGCATTGTAGTACTGAATTGGACACATGCCAGTTTTATGTTGGTAAGGACTAATGGCTGTGCCAACCCCTGTTCTGTAGATTCAATCAGAGAAGCTTATTGCTTGTGAAACTGTCCTACTTGTCAACCATCTCCACTCCCTTGTACAGGTTACTAACTCCACTCTCGCCATCAGATAAAATGAGATGGCTCTACTCAATCCATCTGTATGGAATTGTATGGAGGGGGAAGTGAAACGAAGGAAGAACTTTCATGACTGCAGCACGTCCTAAAGTGCTTCACAGCCAATGAACTACAGTCACTGATGTAAAGTAGGGAAACGCAGCACCCAATTTGTGTACCGCAAGGTCTCACAAACGGCAATGAAATAACTCGCCATAAGAAATAGGAGCAGGAGAAGGCCATGTGGCCCCTCGAGCCTGCTCCAACATTCAACAAGACCATCAGAGCTGACCAGATAATCTCTTTTAGTGATGTCCGTTGAGGAATAAATTGTAGCCAGGATACTGGGAGCACTCCCTTGCTCATCTTCAAACAGCGTCATAGGATCTTTTCTGTCCACTTGAGAGGGCGATGGAACATCAGTTTAACATCCCATCCAGAAGATGGTATAGATTATGTGCCCAGGTCTCTGGAGTGGAGTTTCAACCCACAACCTTCAGATTCAGAGGAGAGTGCTATCCAGTGAGCCATGGCCAACATCTAATTACAGCATCACATCTTACTATAATTCAATCAAACTTGAGGTACATATACATATATGTCTTCCTCTGCTCCAAGTATTCCGAAAGTACCCTTTCAAAATAAGTGTTTCAAAGCAAGAATGCTGAATTCTAGGGTAAGGGCGGGGGGGGGGAAGGTGGGACAGAGTGAGATCCAGTAGTTCCATTCAAGTGCCCTTCCAGTTGGATGGACCAGGGTCCCTGCTCCTCATCACTATGCTGATTCACATCGGGAGCAGGATTGGGTTTGGCTGTGGTTCCCATTGTGGCTGAATAAGCAGCCAATATGTGGTGTTAAGGATCACACATGAATAATGTCAATCTGGTAAAGAGCATGTAGCTGCCTAGCACCCTTGAACTGTACCCTACTACGGCACAAATCCCTTGGGAAATGGGGAAAAAAATGGATAAATGTCTGTTAAGAAATGCAATTAAATGTTATGTGGTGAAGGTACTGCAAAATGATCATGTACTTACATAGAATATAAGAAATAGGAGCAGGAGTAGGCCATTTGGCCCCTCGAGCCTGCTCCGCCATTCAATAAGATCATGGCCTATCTAATCTTGGCCTCAACTCCACTTCCCCGCCCGCTCCTCATAACCCTTGACTCCCTTATCGTTCAAAAATCTGTCTCTCTCCACCTTAGATATATTCAATGACCCAGTCTCCACAGCTTGCTGGGATGGAGAATTCCAAAGATTCACGACCCTCTGAGAGAAGAAATTCCTCCTCATCTCAGTTTTAAATGGGCGATCCCTTGTTCTGAAACTTTGCCCCCTAGTTCTAGATTCCCCCACGAGGGAAAACATCTTCTCTGCATCTACCTTGTCGAGCCCCCTCAAAATCTTATACATTTCAATCACCTCTCAGCCTTCTAAACGCCAATGAGTACAGGCCCAACCTGTTTTCTTCATATGACAACCCCTTCATCTTACTTAACAGGATGCAATGATTCCAGAGTATTTTATCCCCTTATTGGCCTTGGATTTTTCTGTCTCTCCCAGTAGATTACATATCAGCAGGGCGGGGGTGTGCTAGTGGGTAAGGAAGTGTCTTGTCATGATGTTCCAGCCATCATGAGGGTGGGCCAGGCTTGGTGGATCAATTGGTCTTTCCCTGCCTAGCATTTCGTATGTTCCTGTGGTGCTGGGATCGTGGATAAGCGACCTCTGGTCTGAATTGAATAGCGCGTGGGTTGGATTCATATTCTGTGATTTTACTGTTGGAGATTAGAGGAAAGTGGAGCTGAGTCCATGATCAGATCCGCCATGATCTCATTGAATGGCGGAGCAGGCTCGAGGGGTCAAATGGCCTACTCCTGCTCCTATTTCTTATGTTCTTATGAAATTTCACAGGGCTCCACCAGCTTGGGAGGTTTATTTGTGGTTTAGTTGTTTCCCTCGGAGATTGGGTCGGGCAGAATCGACGATGGAGTAAATTGTGCATGTGATGTGCAGTTAACGAGCTGGTTGGACGAAACAGACTCTACTCTGTTCGTGGTTTCTGATGTTTTTATTTCTTAGCTCAATCAGGACTGTGTTTACACTGCACCAGTGCAAGAATGAAACTTGTACTGGGGAGTGGAGCTAATGAACCAGGAGGCTATGGGGAAGAGGCTATTCTAAATTCTTTGAGTGAATCCACAGTCTCCAAGGTAGGTGGCGACTGTCTCCGGTCTCCCAACTCTAGTCTCCACAATAGGTGGGGCCCTATGATTCTGTTTTTAACTTGCATTTGGGACTGTGGGGTGGGACCTTTAGGGGGCGCTAGATGCTTCAATTAAGAATGGCGATGGGAATCCTTTATCATCTAAAATGGACAGCATTAATAATGCATTAGCTCACATAAAAGCAAAATGTCAGCAGGACATGCGGTCTATTTACGAGTTAATAAGTATTTCCCTCCAGGGATGAGGGCTTGACTTTGGGTTATGGCCAATAACCAAGTTACTAATAATTATATTTTCTGGGGGAGGAAACTCAAGCCTACACACACATCAATAGGGCATTCTTTTTAAAAACTGGCAATACAATTTTTAAGTGACAACTTAAGAACAGCAATGAAAGTGGCTTGAGAACGAATCACTAAGCCTCTTGGCTATAGAATAGTGCAGAGAAAAGGAAGGGCTGTAAAATATAAATAAAACCGAAGGCAGGAGAATTGGAAAAAAAAACTTGAAACTCTCTTGCGCAACTTTCCATTTTATCCCGAGAAAACATTCCATCAGCTTTTCTGCCTCTCGCGCGTAACATTCTTTCCATTTCTTCGAATATCTGAGCATTTACAGCACCACTCTAATCAGGCTGCAGTATCCCAGGTATCTGAGATTCCTTGGCAAGGGACCCTCTCATTGTGCAAAGCCTCTCTTGGCTTGATTGCTTTCAGTCAGTAGATGGTTCCAGTTCAAGGTCAAATGCAGTCGAGGCTGCTCACAGTTGCCATGGAAACCAAAAGCAGGTGTTTAAAACTTAACTGGGTGGGGGGGGAAAGGGTGAAGAGAGAAACAGTCCCCCTCCCTTCACACACATACATAAATATCTGCAAAAGTCATTGTTCTGAAGTGTCACAATAACGTTAGGCCAGTGCCTCAACTTCAGTGTCAGATAATCCTTTGCAGCTCAACAGTAGCATTTCTGCACCTGCTGCTAGCTGTGACGGGGAGGCAGCAGAGTTCAGTTTATTCCAGCTATTAATCATCTGGGCACAGACAATCACTCGTACCCGGAGGTGAAGTTAGGCGTGTTTTTTTATCACTTAACTTTGAAAATGAGAAGCAACATGAGATTCGGACCCTTATATGGGGACCCACATGCCATGACGAGATGGAGTATCAACATGATGTGGTTAAAAAGAGCAAAAGTCACATATGTGCTGACGTTGAAATCTCATTTTGACTCATACATTCCCGAAGGGTCACTTCCTCATGTATTAATTTGGCTGCTACTCTTGTCTGTATTATTAGTATTTTAAAAGCGACCTATTTAATCTATCTATCTTGCATATATGTGTCCAGCACGTGCGCATCATACCAACTTCGACCAATACACCACCTTTTGTCTGCCACACGCAAGAAAAATGATTGGCTCGTCCCTCTCCCCTACTGATTTACACCAACAAATCATAAACTAAAATCTGGGAAACCAACCAGTCAAAAAGGTGGCCGGGGGGGGCGAAGAAGGTTCAATCAACAAAGCAGCAACTACAACATAATCAGCGTCACAAAGAGCTTTCGTTTACCTACGTTTTAAAACATGTGGCGGGGCGGGGGGCAACGACACACCTCGCTCCTGATTCTACCCCATGTAAACTAGAGGTGATCCAAAACTCGGCTGCCCGTGTCCTAACTCGCACCAAGTCCCGCTCACCCATCACCCCTGTGCTCGCTGTATCGGCGATCCTCTAATTCTGCCCTCTTGAGCATCCCTGATTAGAACTGTTGGTGGCCATGCCTTCTGTTGCCTGGGCCCCAAGCTCTGGAACTCCCTGCCTAAGCCTCTCCACCTCTCTTTCCTCTTTCGAGACGCTCTTTAGAATCTACCTCTTTGATCACCTTTTGGTCACCTGCGCTAATTTCTACTTATGCAGCTCGGCGTCAAATTTTTTATCTCATAATACTCCTGTGAAGCGCCTTGGGATGGTTCACTACGGTAAAGGCGCTATATAAATGCAAGTTGTTGTTGTTGATGAGGAAAACTAGGAGGGAGGGTGTGGAGAAGGGAGATTTGGGGAGGGCCTGTCGTATTTTGCATTCGAGATCCTCTGAGCGCCCCAAGGGTTAACAACACGTTCCTGGATCAGCGAGAACCTGCGCTTTCTCTTCTGCTAACGGCACTGGAGGTATTTTTAAATCTGCCCTTCCTCCGCTGCAACTCCTGCACACATTCCACAGTGAATGGCGAGGACGTTCGGATGACAGCTTAACCCCGTTTCCATGTGGGATTTACTGTCGTCTGGCAAACGAGAGTTTGTCGTCTGTCGTCTGGGGCAACCTGCATCTATTATTTCAACACCTGGAGTGGGGAGGGTGGGAATCCTACTGAGCATGAGTAATTGTTTTCCTTCCAGCTTCCGAGAGTTAGACTGATAGAGTAATCAGGGCTGCATCACCAGTCAGCCAGGCACCAGTTACTTTCTGGCATAGGTGAGCTGACGCACTCACAATCCAACCGCCTGTGTACGTGTGTATCTTTCCTAGCTCCCTGCATTATTCCGTTTTGCCTCGCTCCCGCCTCTCGTAGGAGCACATTTCCACGGATCGCTCAGCAATGTCACCGCTCCGAATGTGTGGGCCCACCCAGTGAATGCCCGCAGGTGGTGTGCCACAAGTGAACCACCTTCGCCCTAACCTCCACACACGGGCACTTTCCACAGGACCTGTTGCCTTTCCTGACCTCAGGACGTCCCAAAGTGCTTTACAGCCAGTGGAGCACTTTTGAACAGTCGACAGTGCTGTAATGTGGGAAACCAATTTGCGCACAGCAAGCTCCCACAGACAGCAATGCGAGAATGAACAGATAATCTGTTTAAGTGATGTTGGTTGAGGGCTTGGGCTTGGCTAGACCGCCGGGTGAACACCCCTGCTCTTTTTTGAATAGTGCCGTGCAATCTTTTACATCCACTTGTGATGGCAGACAGGGCTTCGGTTTAAAGACGGTGTCATGTCTTCAACCAGCATTGTAACCCATGTATAATCTAACCTAAGTTGTACACTGTGAGAACAATGACCACTAGGTGGTGAACTTGTGGGAGACACTCCTAACCTGGACCTTCAGGTACAAAAAGGGAAGCTCCACCCACTTCCATCACTTGAGTGCTGTGGAATAAAGGACAGGTCACAGACTGACCTTCTCTCAAGCATGGGCCTCGTGTGCATTTATACTGTGTAGTAAGGACCTATCAAACGGCACCTCTGACAGTACACCGCTTCCTCAGTACTGCACTTAAGTGTCAATCTGGATTATGCGATCAAGTTTCTGAAGTCACTCTCTCTCTCTCGCTCTGTCTCTCTCTCTCTCGGTCTCTCCATTTTTTAACCAATAAGGGAATTAAGGGTTATGGGGAGCGGGCGGGTAAGTGGAGCTGAGTCCACGGCCAGATCAGCCATGATCTTATTGAATGGCGGAGCAGGCTCGAGGGGCTAGATGGTCTACTCCTGTTCCTAATTCTTATGTTCTTATGTAGGACTTGGACCCACAACCTTTTTACTCAGAGGCGAGACTTTTACCCACTGAGCCACGGCTGACACCACAGTGAGGAACTGAAAGGCTGAGGCAATCAAAGCTCGTAGCTGCTTTTCCCAGAGGGCTGTGAGATGTGAACGGATGTGTTTTTTTTGTGTGAAGTTGCAGATTCAAACACTGTTATTTTTTTATGCATGCCTGTGATTAAATGAACTGCGAGCAGAGGACAATGGAAATAATTTCGTAAAAAATGCAGTCTGAGAAAAAAAAAGTATCGGCTCTTTTCACTTCACCAGACAAGACTCAACAAATAAAAGCAGAACCATTGCTAGGCTTCTGCGCAGTTGAACAGACAAACAGTAGTTAAGCTCAGAAAAAAACCTCACACAGCCACACGATCTAATCTCCTTTGACTGCTGTATGCTGGTAGTGGGTGAAAGGAGTGCACACGAGGGAATAATGGATAGGAAAATTGCAACGGTTCTCTGTGGGGGTCAGAATGGAGAAACAGATCGCACTAGTCCTATGGGGGAATGTGTCAATTTAATCTTGTTTGGTTCTCCCCCCACCTCCCGACATCTCTTTTCCTCTCTCATGGATCCTCCTACATGCAGGGGTGCAGTTATTTACTGAGACCAAGCCCTCTGGAATGTGAGCTATGCAGGTTTCTCAATAGCTGATTGTAGTAGTGCTAATGTCAGTCGTCTTGCAAGGTTGAGTGCATCGCCCTGCATCACAGAAACAGGGGAAACTTATGCGTGCGTGCTTGTGTGTGTGTGCGTGCTTGTGTGTGCATGCGTGCTTGTGTGTGTGGGTGCTTGTGTGTGCGTGCGTGCTTGTGTGTGCATGCGCTTGTGTGTGTGCTTGTGTGCATGCATGCTTGTGTGTGTGTGCGTGCGTGTGCTTGTGTGTGTGCATGCTTGTGTGTGTGCATGCTTGTGTGTGTGCGTGCTTGTGTGTGTGCGCAAGCGCTTGTGTGTGTGTGTGTGTGTGTGTGTGTGTGCGAGCTGTTGTTTGCTTGCTCGCTTGTGATGCATGATCATGTGTTGAAAGAGTTTCACAGGGATTAAACAGGATGAATTGTTGGATATTTAATCCTTCTTCAGTGATATGTGGGAATTCTTCTGCAATGTATATGTCTGCAGTGTAACTATTTGTACTGCACTTTTTTTGACAGACATGTGTCTGCCAAGCCCTGCCCCCCATGCCGTGCCTGTCAAGCCACCACCCCTCCCCTGTCAAGCTCCGTCCCCCACCCCCCGCCCCGGGATGCACTTGGACTGGGGTAAGGCACTTCGGCTGGGGGAGGCATGCACTTGCGTCGGGGTTCAGGACTTCGGCTGGGGGAGCGTTGTACTTGGACTGGGATAAGGCACTTTGGCTGGCCCTTGCTGTCTTCTGGGGAGCTCTATCCTCTGTCGCTTCAGGAAGTCAAAATGGATCGACTTACAATTTGCAGTCAGTGAGACCTTAGGATGGGCGATTCCAGTTACACATTCCAGAGAAACTTCAGGGCGTGGCTTATCCACCAAGGGAACCAATCAGAAACAAAGGGTAGAGCATGATGGCCAGTTTTGCAGTACAAATAAGCACGTCCATATGTCTGTGTGTCTAATTTATACAGCGCATGCAGCCTAGTGCAATGGGCAAGA
Organism: Pristiophorus japonicus; assembly: GCF_044704955.1. Lineage (NCBI taxonomy): Eukaryota > Metazoa > Chordata > Chondrichthyes > Pristiophoridae > Pristiophorus > Pristiophorus japonicus. The sequence continues at coordinate 31,076,856 of NC_091985.1, forward strand.
AATTCTTATCTCACATACAGGTACAAGGAGCATCAAATTTATTTTGCATATATAAGGGTGATAATATCTGGCATGGAACCATTACCTGCAAGCTAAAGCAATTTAAAAGTTTATTTTGGTCCCCATTTGTCTGCTTGCTGTATCCATGGCAACTACCTCACCTTGACTGTCCCTTAGTAACTCACTGTTGTGCATTTGGCCTTGTGGAAGCAAAGGCAAAAAAAATGTGCACAACCTACAAATGTGAAGGCTAACTTTGCGTCAATTTAATGCATTTTTTGCACTGAGCCAATTCTGAATCTGTATTATAAATGCAATTTTTCAAGCAATAAAATGAATTGCTCAGGTTTTGTGGTCATGCCGATGCCAGCCCCAGACCCGACTATTCAATGCTCTCCTGCTGGCCTCTCACTCTTCACCTTCATTAAACCACAACTCTTCTGCCCGTTTACTACCCTGCACCAAGTTCATCACCACTGTCCTCACCGATCCACGCCTCAAATTTCAAATTCTCACAGGAATTGCTGGAAGAAAAAGATTGAGATCCACCTGTTGTCTTCTACCATCATGGCAGTCACATGACCTACTCACCCTCATATTTTAATCCCTCCAAGGCCTCACCCTCCCTATCCCTGTAGCCTCCTCCAGCCCTGCAACCCCGCCCCCTCCCAGAACTGTAGGCTCCTCTGAATCCATCCTTTGTGCATTCCACCTCCTTTCACCCTACCATTACTTGCCAAGCCTTCAGCCGCCAAAGTCCCATGCTCTGGGATTCCCTCCCTAAACCCTTCTGCTTCTCCACCTCCCTCTCCTTCTTGGAGACTCTCCTTAGGACTCACCTCTTGGACCACCCACTTTTAACTGGTGAGAGATGACAAATGGACAGTCTGCTCCCAGGCTTCTGGCAATGACGCTCATATCAGCTGTAATAGATGTGTGCGAGTGAGCCTGCTGTGACGAAGTATCTGTCCCGTGCCCGCTCACCGATAGCGTGACAGGAACGGACTTCTCACGGTGTCTAAGGGACTGTAGATGCAGGCTATGTCCTGTGCTTAGTAGCACAGTGCGTTTGGAGAGCCAACGTGCTGGGATACCATTCCGCCATCTTGATATAAGAAAGCATGGACAAAGGAAAGGCCATTTTGTCCATCAAGCCCAGTCCTTCTACAGATGATGTACAATGTGCCCTCTCATGGTCTCTACTCCACCCCTCCTTAGAGAAAATTCTACTTAAGCACTGCCCGATTCCCAAGGGAATTGAGCAACACTCCAGAGTATTCATCCATACTCATGTCTTCCCCATTCAACCCTGGCTTGCTGACCTCCTGACAATATTCCACCCCCTCCCCCGCACCGTGAAACTTCCATGGAACTATGATCAGTCCAGTAAAGAGCTGCTTTTAAATTGACACCGTTTCAGTTTGGATTATGGAAGCCCGATGTTCTGAGCTACCTGCCAGTATCAATCATTCTTTCCAGCCAGTAACGCCTGGATTAAGTGATTAATAGTCATTATTTCAGCTAAAATATTCAAAAAGAATCAACAGAAATAAGGAGGATATTGATACTAAGGAAGGGAAATAATGTTCAAATTGCAAGCTACAAGTGTTAGGGTAGGATCGCTGTCCAGCTAGTTTCTGCTCAGAACAGCAAAACCGTTACCCAAATATTTTAGTGGCATTTATCAAGAAAATACAAATGTGAAAATATGAGAGGGGAATACTTCTACTAATCCTGAAGCATTTTCAATCTCCATCACATGACCACTGCCTAAATAATTACAGTCACTTCTGCAGATGCTACATGGCAGGTAACAGTAACTCTGGGCAATAGCGTCAAACAGAAACTATCGAATGCGCCACTCATTATACACCAGGCCTCAGTTCCCTCTCCATCTGGAGATGCACAATGGACAGCTGATTGGACATCGCCCATTTGACACTGGACGGGACTGCTGCCAGCCAAGTTGAAGTAGCTGCACGTGCACAGCTTGTGTTTTTTCGGTTGTTCGCTAAATACTGTTCGCCATTACAAAGAAAACACTTCCAAAGAGAAAGGAGGGGGTGGTGAAAGGAGATCACTACTGCCAACCAGAGCCGCATCAGGAAAAGAAAATCTGTGCCGGCAAAACACAGTGAGCGTCCATTTTTATTCATTTTCTTCTCCTTTCCCTTCGCACGATGTGCCGAGAAGCAGGACCTGAGGCACCAACATAAATCTCCGCGACCGCCCCCTCCCCCGTGAAATTATAATTCATTAATGCTTAAACCCAACCTGCGCTAGTATTATCCATTATTAAACAAACCCATAGCTCCATGGATTCCATAGATTTAGGCATGCGATATGACTATATAATTATACATTCATACCTAAACCACCACAGATTTATGTGCAGAGCACTTCCAGTTGTTGGCAGCAGTCACTCCATTTTACAACACTGCCTAAAATTACTATAAATGCCGCCCCCCCCCCCTCCCCCCGCCCTGGCTATTTTTGTTATTTCAAACACCCTCATCGTCATAGACAGTCCCTCGAAATTGAGTAAGACTTGCTTCCACTCCAAAAGTGAGTTCTCAGGTGACTGAACAATCCAATACGGGAATCACAGTCTCTGTCACAGGTGGGACAGACAGTGGTTGAAGGAAAGGGTGGATGGGGAGTCTGGCTTGCCACACGCTCCTTCCGCTTGTTTTCTGCATGCTCTCGGCGACGAGACTCGAGGTGCTCAGCGCCCTCCCGGATACTCTTCCTCCACTTAGGGCGGTCTTTGGCCAGGGACTCCCAGGTGTCAGTGGGGATGTTGCACTTAATCAAGGAGGTTTTGAGGTTGTCCTTGAAACGTTTCCTCTGCCCACCTGGGGCTCGCTTGCCGTGTAGGAGTTCCGAGTAGAGCGCTTGCTTTGGGAGTCTTGTGTTGGGCATGTGAACAATGTGGCGTGAACAATGTGGCCTGCCCAATGGAGCTGGTCGAGTGTGGTCAGTGCTTCGAAAAAGCAGTCAATTACAGCCAGGTAAAAAAAAATCTTCTGAATTTGACCCCAATTGTGAATCACCCTCAAAGTGGCTGTTGCGTGTGGTTCAAAATGCCACATTGATGCTGAAGCAGTTGCTCCTCTGGAGCTGAGGCACATTTGGGGGTTCCCGGGTGTTCTTGATACTGACGCTGAAATGGGAAATGGTTTTATTTTCTAGTGGTTAACTTCCTTTACCTTGATGAGCACAAATGTCACCCACCAAAAAAGTAAAAGGTGGTTACGGCCTTTTATCTTGTGAAAATGTCTGAAATTCAAATATTTGAATGCTTTAATTTGTGCCGCTAATATCTTCATTTCTTCTTTCCCATACTATTTTTGGAGATTTGTTTATATCATTTTGCAGTGCGCGACAGTTTGCTGCACTTTATTATAACACTTACATTTACGCAGCATCTTAGCACGTCGAAATATCTTACTTCATACAATGAATGACTATTAAAATACAGAAACTGCTATGCAGAGCATGGATACCCCCTGCACGCAGTAGTCGGGGGAGTGTGGGGAGGTGACTAGGCCTCATGATGATAATCCTCTGAATGGCTTTTTAGGGGTCATCCCAAACGTTCACGCATCGAATGTTCTGATCCCCTGAGTTAATGGTTTGTCTAAGAACCAGTCAGCTCCATTTTAAGTCCAAAATCAATCAGTAAAACATATCATTAAGAAGCTGCCGGGAATCACAAACACTTACAATCTTTACTTAACGCAATGCAAGCAGTACTGTCTCACTAAACTGGACGTGAGTGAGTACGAGGGTCTGGGGATAATGAATGGCAGGTGTCACAGCCTGGGTGCTGATGGGTGATATTTTGCTTCAACCAATTTTGTTTTAAGGGAGTTTACTGCATAAAACAATAGGGATAAAAGTCTGTACTTTAAGACAATTGTTACAAAGGATGTTCTGTTATATGCGACTTTGTTATATTTTTACTCGACCGAATTGAAATAAATTATAGGAAAGCAAACATCAGGGAACTTTACTATTTTTTTTTAAATCCCTAAAAGATAACATCCCCTCCGATCTCCCTCCCTTGTGGAGAAGCACCCAAAGTGACTCTCTATTTCTGTTGGAATGTTGGTCTTGCCCAGATTAAGTTACTGTTACCTAATGCTTAAATATAAAGCTTTGGGTCTCACTCACTGATAATGTGCTTGCCTCAACTCCAGTAAATGCTGCAAAGATTGTGTTGATTCCCAGAACTGACAGCACAGAATTGCTCTATTTTTTGTGTGTGTGTCTGTGTTGGCATTTGATCACAGTCCCAGCTCGCTGCTCTGTATTCCTCAGTGTATATCAAGTGACATTAGGTACTCTGCTCTCTGAGGCTGCGAATAAAAGATCCTGCAGCTTGAGATATTTACTTGCCGTGAGCGGATTTCACAGCTGGAATGTCACGGCACCGCCCATCCTGAATTCCTGCAAAGAATCTGGGTCATGGCAACTTGGGATCTTTTTTTCTTTTTGCCCTCCGTCTGCTTTGCCTCTTGCTGCTTTCTGCACATCACATGGGCCTTTGGGAGCTGGGTGAGGGCAAGGGTGGCCTATGGCACCTGCTGATATCAGTGCCTCTCTGTGATTGGACAGTCGGAGCTGGGTGAGATTCCATTGGGGGCGGGGGCGGCAGGCAGCTTTAGTATGTCGTGCTTTCTCTGCTATACGAGGTAATCAAATGTACACATCTCACTCAAGCCGAGATAAGGGAGGCACGTTTATACTTAGCGCTATTAAGTCCCTCAACCGCCATCACTAAAAAAAGAATGATCTGGTCATTATCACGTTACAAAAGTGACTACACTTCAAGCAAAGTACCTGGTTGGCTGTAAAGTGCTTCAGGGCATCCCAAGATTGTGAAAAGCACTGTATAAATGTATGTCTTTCTTTCCATAGTTAGGGTCATGGGAGAGTGTTGTCTCTCCATTGCTAGAACTGGCTTCCTTTACTTGCTAGTTGAAGCATAGACCGATCTTCTCTGGCCGACAGCGCCAGGACCCGTGGCTGTCTGGCTATGAGTCGGGCACTTAACTGCAGAAGATACTGAGAGGCTTGAGATTTCTATTGTGTGTGAAACACTGCAAGAAGGAGCCAGGCAAGCAACAAGTGGATCTCTGTCAGCCTCCTAGTTACTGCCTGAGTTCTGTTAATGCAGTTCTTCTCGTTCAGGATCCCATGCACAACTTCTTCCACTCTCTCTGTCCCATTTACATTCACTCGTTTTGTGACTGAATGGGGTGGGGTGTCGAGTCCGTGATATTACGGATTGGCAGAATGCAGAAAATCAGGGCTCGAACAGGACCAAAATAAATAATAAAGCCGTGGATTATGAAAGAGCCACTTTTACTTTGCGGCTGGGTTCTGGGAGATCAGTGCCTGAAATCCAAATTAGGACAGCATCAAAATGAAAGTGGTTCAAGGGGAAAAAAAACATCTTCAGCTGTTGGAACTTTGCGGTGCAATCTGAGGTAGATAACATACTTGGGAAATAAGGATGTTAAGTGAAACGGAGGTAGAGTGGGGAAGTGGGATTGAGAAGATCAAGCTGCCACGGCGAATACAACAGTTCAGGAGGCTCAACCAGTTGAATGGCTCACTCCTGTTACTATGGTTGGGAAATTCCTCGCACCAGACCTATGTTTTACATGGAAAACCTGTGCACTGTGCAATGGAGAATAATCAATTGATGGTGTGACAGAGAGAGAGAGAGAGAGCTGGAGGGCAATAATTCAACTTGCCAATTCCAATAATAAACCAGTGAACCTCTTCCAGTTTCTGAGATTGAACTGCTACCTTAAACACCCCGCCACACCTTAATAATATGTTGCCTCTGTTATATCACTGCTGCAGCAAGAATGTGTTTGTTCTGCATTTTGCCTTGAAGCATATCTTGGGATGCAGTCATCGCTCTGGCCCGCTTGCAATGACACATTTCCTCTGTGATGTATTATGTGCTGTTGCAAGTTGTGACACATGTACTTTCCTTTTTGTATGTGGTGTCCCACTACTACTCTTCCAGCAATTTTACTAAATAAATTTTGCAACGCAATTTTATCCCCGACTATTTTCCAAATCATTTAATATTCGGCCCAACACGTCCGTGCCAGTGTTTATGCTCTGCACGAGCCTCCTTCCACCCTTCTTCCTCTGACCCTATCAACATATCTTTCTATTCCTTTCTCCTTATGTGTTTATCTAGCTGCCCCTTAAATGCATCTATCCTAGTTGGCTCAATTACTCTTTGTAGCAGCGAGATCCATATTCTAACCATTCTCTGGATAAAGAAGTTTCTCCTGAATTCCTATTGGATTTATTAGTGACTATCGTGTATTTATGGCCCCTAGTTCTGGTCTCCCCCACAAGTGGAAATATCTTCTCTACGCCTACCCTATCAAACCCTTTTATTATCTTAAAGACCTCCAACAGGTCACCCCCTCGGTCTTCCCTTTTTGAGAAAAGAGCCCCAGCCTGTTCAATCTTTCCTGATAGGTATCGCCTCAGTTCTGGTATCATCCTAGTAAAGCCTTTTTTGCACCTTCTCCAGTCCCTCTATATCCTTTTAATAATATGGAGACCAGAACTGTCCAAGTGTGGTCTAACCAAGGTTCTATACAAGTTTAACATAACTTCATCGCTTTTCAATTCTATCCCTAGTGCTTGGTTGGCTTTTTTTATGGTCTTTTTAACCTGCGTTGCTACATTTAGCGGTAAATTATGGTATTATTATTTATTTTACTGGCTTAGAGGGGGACGTGACTATGTGGTGTGGTACTAACAGGTCAAAGACTCATATTCGATACCTAGTCTATGCTGAGTTGGTTGATCCCAATCCAGGTAGCAGAAGGGACATTACAAGACCTCAATGTTCCCTTATTTGGTTGGTGAAAGAAGCTTTGATATCAGTCTGGATCACTGCTCCTGATATTTGCGCAGTGACCCAGGGTTAGAAAGTGCGGGTGTGTAGATAGGACGAGGCTCACTTTGTGATGCCTCTCACAACTAACCAGCCTGCCAACAGCCTCAGTGGTGCGATACAGGAGGATTCCCGGCAGCTAATGCAAGTATATCCCGGAAAGAGTCGCTGTTGTCCGTGAGGGAGTACATTTGCTTTTTTAAAACGATGGATTTATTATGATCTTAAAACGGTGCTTCACATCATCACATAAAAGAACGGCTGGGATCACAGGCAAGGCATAGTGAGTCCACGTGTGCCCTGAACCATAAGGGAGCCTCCAGACTCAAAGACGGTAAAGGAGAACAATGAGGGTGATGAAGGAAGTGCTCTGAGGAATGACAATAACCTATGGCTGTGAAGCCTGACAGAGAGACATCTCAGAGGGGAGCTTATAGAGGTATCTGATAGAGAGCAAAGAACTTGCCTTTCTATAGCGCCTTTGACGACCTCAGGATGTCTCAAAGCGGTCTACAGCCATGAAGTACTTTTTGACGTGTAGTCACTGTTGTAATGCAGGAAATGCGGCAGCCAATTTGTGCACAACAAGCTCCCATTAACAGCAATGTGATAATGACCAGATAATCTGTTTCAGTGATGTTGGTTGAGGGATAAATATTGGCCAGGGCACCGGGGAGAACTCCCCTCTGCTCTTCCTCAAAACATGCCCATGGATCTTTTACATCCAGCAGGGAGGGGTCTTGGTTTAACGTCTCATCTGAAAGTTGGCACTGCCGACTGTGCGGCACTTCCTCAGTACAGCGTGGGAGGGATAAATATTGGCCCCAGGACACCGGGGATAACTCCCCTGCTCTTCTTTGACATAGTGCCATGGGATTTTTTACATCCACTTGAGAGAGCAGACGGGACCTCAGTTTAACATCTCATCCGAAAAACGGCACTTCCGACAGTGCAGTACTCCCTCAGCATTGCACTGGAGTGTCAGCCTAGATTTTTTTACAATGTGGATTACAATGTGGTAAATAGAGTTTATAGATTGTGTACAAGGAAATTAAATGGAATCGTCCCACGTACAGTGAGCAGAACAGACCTCGAACCCAGTGATGATTCATCTAATGATGCTGGAGGGGATGAGTTATTATATTAGGTAGCAAAAGAAGTTGATTGAGGCAACTGAAACATTGAGCTGCTGGATAGAGTGACCTCTATCCATTAAACACATGACTCAGACATACTCATCCCGTAACTGTGGCCTAGATTACATGCTCAAATCATTGGAGTGGGACATGAACCCACGACCTCCTGACTCAGAATGGGATAGAGAAAAGAAACCTGGACCAATACATTTCGATACTGCAGGGCAGGAGGGCACAAGTCAGGGCTGTGGAGGGCAGGTTTAGGACCAATGCCAGGAAGCGTGTATTTGCACAGAAAGCGAGCAGCAGCTAGAGTGGGTTGCCATGAGGTTGTGGTTGAAGCTAGAACACTGGATCCATTTAAGAGAGAACTAGATGCCGTAATGGGGAAGACATTTGGGTTGGTATGCTGGCAGGTTGAGATAAAAGGGCTGAGTCTTCATTCAAACCATTTACGTGATATATAGCATATGCCACACACAAACACTCTAAGGAAATCTAGCAGGGAGAGCTACAGATCAATCTCCAATTTACACTCCCATCTCACCAGGCTCGTACAGGCAAGGAGCTGTACAGAGATTACCATATGTTATCCAGCAACATACCGTACACTACACATCAGAGGCACATATATACCATACAGCACATATTATAGGGAGACAAATCAAGCTCTATATGCTAGTTTCCTTCATGACTTGTTGCCTCAAAACAGCCACCTGCCAGGTGTGAATTTGAAAATGTACTGTAAACGTTGTTGTAAGATCCCAGTAAAAACATGCACATCATTCCAAAAATAACTTTTCATTTACCACTTGCATTCCTCAGATTCCTGATTTCCCGTCTGAAACGAGGGAATGACCTACATCACTTGAAGCAGTGCTGTCTGGCTTCAGCAGTTTGGGGAGAGCTGTGTGTGAGTCTGCGTGTGTCTACAGTCCAAAGGGACTGTGTTTCCAGTAAACTTATCAAGCAACCTCTTCCCGGCACCGGGTTTGATTTTTTTTATTGTGTGTGAAGTATTTCACAAGACAAGCAATTCCTCCTCCTAAACAGCAGAGGGCCGATATTAACCTCTCCACGCGCTGGCGCCGGCCTTGATTGTACATCCCGGGTTTTGGAAGGTTAGAGGACCTGGGCGCAGGCAGGCCCGGGGGTCGGGCCGGGTCTGACCACAATTCAGGCCCGATGCCATTTTGATGCACAGTCGCGTATTCCGTGCCCGGCGGCACCCCCACCAGGTGCTCAGGGGCAGCGGGTCCAGAAGAGGGCAGAGACTGGAAGCCATTTAAAATTTTCTAAAGGTTTCCTCGTGGGCCAGGAGGAACAAGAGCAGATCCTCCGGGGCAGGTGGGGAAACCTTGATTCCCTTCCGCGCAGGCTTCCCCATCACCTCCCCCCGCATCACATCCACCACCCCCCCCCCCCCCACTCACCGAGTCGCATCTAGCTCCCCTCCCCCCCTCCCTAAATTGCATTCGGCTTATTCCCCCCTCCCCCCCCCCCGAATCGCATCCACCCCCCCACGCCTCCTGAGTCGCATCTAGCTCCCCTCCCCCCAGTGTGATTCTCCGACGGTTGTCTGCAGTTCTCAGCGGCCTCCTGTCATTCTGGCCTGGTTTCGGGGCGGGAGTGGGAGTATGTGAATGAAGCCAATGATTCAAAAGGCCCCCCGAGCGAGTGGCCTGGCCCCAGGTTAAAACTGGGGTTTGAAGAAGCTGACGGGCAGGTTTTTACATCACCACCGGCGACAATATGCCCCGAAAAGGTCGCCCCATCGCAGTGGCCTGTGCTGCCCGGAAACAGCGGCTCAAGGCTCTTTCACTGTCGCGCCGAGCGGCTCGGGGGCGGGGGACGAGGGTCTCCGAGTGCCGATCTCCCCGCTGGTCCTTTGCCGTCAAGCCTCTCGGCTCGGACGGAGGGGCCGTTGCGATGGTAAACTCACTGCTGCCGACCCCGGTCGGTCTCTCTTAGCCGCTCTGCGGACGCAAGGCCACGCCGGGACCCGGGGCCCGCTGACAGGGTAGAGTCTGCTACTCGTGTGTGGAACATGCATGATCAGCAGCACCTGTGGGCACCCGAGGGTCAGCAGCACAGCAAAAGGCCAAGGATTCTGACTCAAAGCCGGAGCAGCTGAGGAAAAGCATTTTGGCTTCCAGGAATAATTATCATTAGCATCACTGGAGGAGTAGAACATAAGAAATAGGAGCAGGAGTAGGCCATTTGACCCCTCAAGCCTGCTCCGCCATTCAATAAGATCATGGCTGATCTGATCATGGACTCAGCTCCACTTCCCTGCCCGCTCCCCAGAACCCCTTATTCCCTTATCACTCAAAAATCTGTCTATCTCTGTCTTAAATATATTCAATGACCCAGCCTCCACAGCTCTCTGGGGCAGAGAATTCCACAGATTTACAACCCCTTGAGAGAAGAAATTCCTCCTCATCTCAGTTTTAAATGGGCGGCCCCTTATTCTGCGACTATGTCCCCTAGATTTAGTTTCCCCTGTGAGTGGAAATATCCTCTCTGCATCCACCTTGTCGAGCCCCCTCGTTATCTTATATGTTTCAATAAGATCACCTCTCATTTTTCTGAAATCCAATGAATATAGGCCCAACCTATCTTCATAAGTCAACCCCCTCATCTCCGGAATCAACCTAGTGAACCTTCTCTGAACAGCCTCCAATGCAAATATATCCTTCCTTAAATACGGAGACCAAAACTGTACACAGTACTCCAGGTGTGGCCTCACCAATACCCTGTACAGTTGTAGCAGGACTTCTCTGCTTTTATACTCTATCCCTCTTGCAATAAAGGCCAACATTGCATTTGTAGAATATTCCTGCCTAATGCTATCGATTAGCATATTATCCGTCTGTGCACTTTTACTGCCCCGCGCTAAAATTGCCATCCCCCGGAGCACGCATAACCAACAACTGTTTCACGCAGGTAGGTTTCTGTTAAATTTCTGTGAATGTGCGCGTTTAAATGCTGAATTTGAAAAGTCTCCTTACCTTCGCACACAGGGCAGCACTCCCCGGGAATCTTCACTGGGTTCAGGCAGCTCTGACCGCACGCAGTGGCCATGCAGTGGGGCTCGCCGTTAATGCACTGGCAGAAGGTGCAGTCGTCCTCGCGCCAGCGGTCGCCGTGCGCACGGATCTGTCCGTTGGCGTAACACCCGGCCGGGTTGTGGATCGGGTATATCGGATCTGTCGGTGGAAGATACAACACCATTAACAAGCCGCGGCGATTATTCTCGGAATAAACGCGGAGATAGGCAGACGCACACAGAAGGGGGAGACAGGCAAACCGGACCTGGGGACAGATACATGAGAGAAACAGGCACGCAGCACGAGAGAGACTCTCACACGCCAATGACGGATAGACTGGCGCACGCAGACGTGACTCGTGAAGCAGACACAACACACACACATGACTCGTGAAGCAGACACAACACACACACACACAAAGACATGACTCGTGAAGCAGACACAACACACACACATGACTCGTGAAGCAGACACAACACACACACACACACAAAGACATGACTCGTGAAGCACACACACACACACACACGACTCGTGAAGCAGACACAACACACACACACACACAAAGACATGACTCGTGAAGCACACACACACACACACACGACTCGTGAAGCAGACACAACACACACACACACACAAAGACATGATTCGTGAAGCACACACACACACACGACTGTAAAGCAGACACAACACACACACACACACAAAGACATGACTCGTGAAGCACACACACACACACACACGACTCGTGAAGCAGACACAACACACACACACACAAAGACATGACTCGTGAAGCACACACACACACACACACACACGACTCGTGAAGCAGACACAACACACACACACACAAAGACATGACTCGTGAAGCACACACACACACACAGACATGACTCATGAAGCAGACACAACACACACACACACAAAGACATGACTCGTGAAGCACACACAAAATCATGACTCGTGAAGCACACACACACACAGACATGACTCGTGAAGCACACACAAAGACATGACTCGTGAAGCACACACACACACACACAAAGACATGACTCGTGAAGCACACACACACACAGACATGACTCGTGAAGCACACACAAAGACATAACTCGTGAAGCACACACACACACACAGACATGACTCATGAAGCACACACACACACACAGACATGACTTGTGAAGCACACACACACACACAGACATGACTCGTGAAGCACACACACACAGACATGACTTGTGAAGCACACACACACACACAGACATGACTCGTGAAGCACACACACACAGACATGACTTGTGAAGCACACACACACACACAGACATGACTTGTGAAGCAGACACACACACACACAAAGACATGACTCGTGAAGCACACACACACACACACACAGACATGACTTGTGAAGCACACACACACACACACACAGACATGACTTGTGAAGCACACACACACAGACATGACTCGTGAAGCACACACACACACACAGACATGACTTGTGAAGCACACACACACACACACACAGACATGACTTGTGAAGCACACACACACACACACAGACATGACTTGTGAAGCACACACACACAGACATGACTCGTGAAGCACACACACACACACAGACATGACTCGTGAAGCACACACACACACACAGACATGACTTGTGAAGCAGACACACACACACACACAGACATGACTTGTGAAGCAGACACACACACACACACAGACATGACTTGTGAAGCAGACACACACACACACACAGACATGACTTGTGAAGCACACACACACACACACACAGACATGACTTGTGAAGCACACACACACACAGACATGACTTGTGAAGCACACACACACACACACAGACATGACTCGTGAAGCACACACACACACAACACACACACACACACACACACAGACATGACTCGTGAAGCACACACACAAACACACACACAGACAGACATGACTCGTGAAGCACACACACACACACAGGCATGACCCGTGAAGCACACACACACACACACACACAGACATGACTCGTGAAGCACACACACAAACACACACACAGACAGACATGACTCGTGAAGCACACACACACACACACACAGACATGACTCGTGAAGCACACACACACATACGCGCACAGATGTGACTCATGAAGCAGACACACACACACGCAGACATGATTCGTGAAGCGCACACACACACGAGAGGGACTGCCATGAGAGGGGTGTGCGTGTGAAACAGGCAGACATATCTCTGAGATACGCATGCCCGTACCCATATCGCACACAAACGCAGTGCTTGGGCACTAGCTGTAGAAAAGAGGCACACACGACTGATTGACACGGTATTCAATATTCCAAAAATAAATGCTGCATTCATATGTTAATTTGCTGAATTCACACCAAGTCCCGTTCACCCATCACCCCTGTGCTCACTGACCTACATTGGCTCCCAGTTAAGCAACGGCAGGAAAATTCTCATCCTCGTTTTCAAATCACTCCATAGCCTCGCCCCTCCCTATCACTGTAATCTCCTCCAGCCCTAGATGTCTGCGCTCCTCCAATTCTGGTCTCTTGAGCATTCCTGATTATAATTGCTCAAACAATGGCCGTGCCTTCAGTTGCCTGGACTCTAAACTCTGGACTTCTCACCCTATCCTCTCTGCCTCTCTTTCCTCCTTTAAGAGGCTCCTTAAAACCTACCTCTTTGACCAAGCTTTTCGCCACCTGTCCTGATATCTCCTTATATGGCTCGGTGTCAAATTTTGTTTGATAACGCTTCTGTGAAGCCCCTTGGCTATTTTAATACGTTGAAGGCACTATCTAAATACAAGTTGTTGTTGTTTGTCAGTAGCAAGCAGCGTGCCATCAACCGTGAGGAAACGCAGCATTTCCGAAGGCCCAATTTCACGCCGTGCCGGAGTATCCCGGCTCACCGGGCACAGGGAGTCCCAGACAGCTGACGGCATTTAAAGGCAGCAGGACTGCCAGCTGGACGCTGGTCTCCCCAGCAGCAAGGCCTCAGTGTGAGACCTGCACTTGGGACAATATGACCCCACTCATCACGTGCAATATAACCAACACCTTGGCTCTTCCAAAGCAGTCAGTGCCTGCTTCCAGTAAACAAAACATTTGCTGCTCGCTGTGATGGTGAAATGAGCTGGGAAGCAGGTGCTGACATCGTGCTTCAATGCGTTAAACAGAAGCAGACTGGACACTGCAGCATAAATAAATGAAGTGTACTAGAGCAGAGAGCAAAATCCTGTTACTGCCATGTAATTGATCTGGTCCAATGCAGCTTAATGGGCTGGTTTAACAATTTCTTATTCCCTAATAAAAGCCTGCCAATGGGTGAGAGATAGATGATTTAATGTCATTAGATACCGGGGCACTTAGAGGACACATTTATGCCAAGCAGGATCAATGCATGCTCTTTCTTTCTCTTCATCTTTCCCGAAGGCAGAGACTGATGCTAGAATAAGGCTTTCCTGCTGATCTTCCTGTTATTTCATTCAGGTGACCATTGCTCTACTGTAGAACCAGCAGGGTCTTTGAGCAGAGGTGCAGGGTCATCACACACGAACCTGATGCTGCTCATACCAGCCATTCACACACGTATTTTCTAGCAGACTGCATTGTGACCATAGAGAGGGAACCGTGGCTGCTTTGTTTCCCTTGCATTGCATCGGCTGTACAACACAGAATCAGACCATGCCAGTGTTTACGCTCCACAGTCTATGTACTTCGCCTCAGAGACAATAACGCCCCAACTGTTGCCAGGTCAGTCAGCGCAGACCCAGAATTCAACCTGGGACCTTCTGATCTGTGTGACCTGGGGCTAAAGCTTCACCTTAATTTGATTAACGGTCTTAGCCGTGATTGAGTGCGAGCGCTCACACCTCCAAGTCAGAAGGTCATGGGTTCAAGCCCCACCCCAGAGACTTGAGCGCATCAACCTAAGCTGACACCCTGGTGCAGTACTGAGGGAGTGCTGCATTGTTGGAGGTACCATCTTTCGAATGAGACGTTAAAACCTCTCAAGGTGGACGTACAAGATCCCGCTATTTTGAGGAAGAGCATGGCAGTTTCTCCCCAGTGTCCTGGCCAATATGTACACCTCAACCAGCAGCACTGGAATGCAGTGCCTGAAAGGGTAGAAGCAGATTCAACATTAATGTTCAAAAGAGAATTGGATACGTTTACAGGGCTATGGTGAAAGAGCAGGGGAGTGGTATTAATTGTTCATTAATAAGATGTTGGCACAGGCATGATGGGCCGAATGGCCTCCTTCTGTGCTTTGATTTAAAAAAAAACAGGTTATCCAGTGATGAGGAGGAATTTCTTCTCTCAGAGGGTTGTAAATCTGTGGAATTCTCTGCCCACAGAGAGTTGTGGAGGCTGGGTCATTGAATATATTTAAAGTGGAGATATCGACAGATTGTTGAGCGATAATGGAGTGAAGAGTTATGGGGAGTGGGCAAGGAAGTGGAGCTGAGTCCATGATCAGATCAGCCATGATATTATTGAATGGCGGAGCAGGCTCGAGGGGCCAATGGCCTACTCCTGCTCCTAGTTCTTATGATTATCACATTGCTGTGCACTGAGTGGCTACTGCGTTTTCTTCATTACTTCACTGACTGTAAAATGCTTTGGGGCACCCTGAGGGTGTAAAAGGTGCTACGTGAATGCAATTTCTTTCTAGTCTTTCTTAACGAACCGCCTTCACCACCTGGGTGGTGATCTGTGGCAGCAGATCGACTGCCCGCTTGCAACCCATCCGATTTTCATTGCATGATTTTAATGGACAGATAATGGGGTGGGTTTTTGTAATGGGCGGGCGAGCCGATCCAGGTCAGGTGGTGAAGACGAACATTTACCCCACCTCCCCCCCCCCCCCACAAGTTTACCTTCATGCAGAGAGGGATGGTAAAGCAGGGAGGGTTACCTTCACAGACCGGGCAGCACTCTGCTTCTGGCACGTAGTACCTGTCACAGTGCAGCTCCCCGCACTGCGCCGAGAAGCAGATGGAGACACCCCCTTGACACCTGCAGAAGCGACACGCATCCATCCGGAACATATTCCCGTCGTAATATTCCACGCCGTTGAATATGCAGGTGGGCTTTGTCTCTGTAAGGACAGAGCACAAAAAAGTTCTGTTAGACTTGGTCACATCGCAGACGCATTTAAGGGGAATCTAGAGAAG
Organism: Pristiophorus japonicus; assembly: GCF_044704955.1. NCBI lineage: Eukaryota > Metazoa > Chordata > Chondrichthyes > Pristiophoridae > Pristiophorus > Pristiophorus japonicus. Next base: position 31,093,182 of record NC_091985.1, read on the forward strand.
CACACGAGGGAAAAAGGAATAGAGAGTTATGTTGATGGGGCGAGCTGAAGTAAGGTGGGAGGAGGCTGGTGGGTGGAGCATAAACCCCGGCCCGGACCGGCTGGGCCGAATGGCCTGTTTCAGTGCTGTCAATACTCTGTAATTCTATCACTGTGGCTGTGGTCTCATTTCTGACAGGCTGACGGCACTGGTAACTTTGCCAGCTGCTATTTTTTTGTTGTTGTTTCGTTCCAATTTTTTATCTCCCGCTCCTTCTCCTGACGACGTTAACCCTTTGGGGTAAGTTTCCATGGGGCACCTACTGCTCTCTCTGCCTCTCTCGTACTTCACCACAATCGCCCATTCTGAAGGAGCTAATCCGGAGTTTCCTACAATTTGACCATGGATGGTCGGGAAAGTCTCGGCCCGAATATCGGTGGGCTATCTAGCTGGCGGGCCATCACGGTTGAGCCAGAGACTTGCCCTCACCTGGGCGACCCCACATGTGTTCGGAACGGTGGATAGCGATCACAAGCTTTAGTTGAATATTTACAACCCCTTCCCTGTCCTCGGAAATTTGTGGGTTGTATAACTCAGTGCCACACCACTACATGATACACCACTGAGTCTTCATCAGGCAGTGTCAACTGTTTACACATGGGGGGGGGGGGGGGGCGTGGCAATTATCATTTGAGTTGGTTGTTTTTTTGTTGACAAAACTGAGGACATTGACCGACTGCTCTGGAATTTCTCCGTCGTCCGTGGAGTACGGGAAGCCAGATTAACCCAATTACTAATCCCAGCCACAAGCTCAAAACTTGACGATTAGTAGCCCCGACTAGTTTACAGCACAGTGTATACTCGAGCAGCTGTTTTCCATCGACAAATCTGAGCAGCCAGCTTTCAGAAGTAGCCGACAAAATTTCTCTGATCTGGATGACAAAAATAGCAACCCTTTGCCCTTCAATCGCAGTATCTCATGGAGCCAGTAACAAGAAGTTGATTGACCAGATGAAGATAAATTTGTAGTTGCAAACTGACTTCACACGACTTAATTCCCATTTCTGGTACGCCACACTTTGTGCGCCACTCTCCCACTTTTACATTCGGAGTGGCAAGCTAGCGTGCTCGGGCTCGGCTTTTTGCACAGAGTTCCACAGATAGCAAACATGCAGGACTGCCTCCTCGTGCCCACAAAACTAAAACCGGCTCCCTTATCCTCTGCCAGAATCGTAGCCTCATGTTTTCATGGACTTGCAATACCACCAGGCATAAAAGATTGAGGTTTCTCAATGCAATGGGTCTCTCTCACTGTCCGCTCCATACATACTGGAAAAGTGCCTTTCATGCGAACACCATACAAAGATAAAGTAAAAAGCAGGAGAGAGATGACACGCACAGCGAGGAAAGGATGGAGAGAGAGGACAAATAGACTGTGAGAATGGGACAGAGAGAGAGAGATATACACATAGCAAAATAAGAATGGAGAGAGAACACACACTGGAAGACAGAACGAGAGAGACATATAGTGAGATTAAAAACAGAGCGAGAATGTCATACAAAGGAGAGAGAGAAAACAGATAGAAGAACCGAAGGACACACACAGGGTCAAACTGGTGAAGAGAAAGATACTCATGGAACAACAACAACTTGCATTCGTATAGCACCTTTAACATAGTAAAACTTCCCAAAGCACTTCACAAGAGCGTAACAGACAGAAATTGACACAGAGCCAAGGAAGGAGACATTAGGACAGGTGAGAGCTAGGTTTGAAAGAGCGGCTCCCCACAGAAACCGGCGGAAAAAAAGATACACAGAACGAGAAAGTGACGGCTATGGAGGCACGTACACATGATAAACAACGCAAAGCTAGACACACAAACAAAAGAAGAAAGAGCAAAAGAGGCAGCACACATACACAAGTGGAGACACAGACAGAGAGAAGGCACACGTATGGAAACAGACAGGACACGGGGAGAGTGAGACACACAGAGAAATGGACAGACAGAGACACACAGGAATAGAGACGTGGAGGAATGGACAGAGACCTGTAGACATAGAAACAGATAAAGTCAGAGAATGGAACAGAGACAGAAAGAGATTAAGACAGTGACAGGCAGACATTTAGAAGAGAGAGCACATTTACTCCAGTAATTTGTGCTTGGTATATCGTAATTCAGCTGAAATTTCTTGTCCCTAGCCAGTTAGCTACTGCTGAACTGAGTCAACAATCATTATTCCGACCGAAAATACTGTAATAGACTCAGTGTTAGCAAACGGGAAAAAAAGAACCAGAAGGCAGACATCCAGCCCGCAACAAACCATTATTCAGTCTGTCTCATACTCGTATTTCAACGGTTGCTGCAACTAAAGTCCTTTCAACGTTCAGCAGGAGCTGTTGCTTTCCCTGAGGCTACACCTGAAACATTTTACTGAGGCTGAGTAACAGGGAGGACACTTGTGCTGCCCACATTCCTCGCCGGATGTGGCTAGAGAGATCCCGGGCATCTTTGGTATTAGGCAATGATTCTGAATAATTGTGCTGGAGGCCAGCCAGCTCCGATTCACTTTCACACAAGAGAGCCCCGAGATCTTCAGCTCTGGGGGAAACTGTACAACAAACAACAAATCATATATTATGAAGGAAAGGAAGAAACCCTAGTTGTGTAAAAAAAAATTATAGCTGGCTATAAGGAAAGGATGAAACTGGGGGAGACAGATGAAAGCTCTAAATCCATGTCCAATTCTTCCATGTGAAGCATCAGAGACAAATCTGACCCTGTCCTCAGCTCACATCCACTGCTGTGCACTTTCGAAGGCAGTAGGAATGCTATAACTGGCCTCAGTATTCTCATGGAATTCTCTGCCCCAGAGAGCTGTGGAGGCTGGGTCATTGAATATATTTAAGGTGGAGATAGACAGATTTTTGAGCGATAAGGGAATAAAGGTTATGGGGAGCGAGCGGGGAAGTGGAGCTGAGTCCATGATCAGATCAGCCATGATCTTATTGAATGGCGGAGCAGGCTTGATGGGCCTAATGGCCTACTCCTGCTCCTATTTCTTGCATGCTGGGCAGGGGGGAGGTTCTGGGTTCAAGTGCCACTCCAGAAGAGCAGTGGCGTTCTTCCTGGTGTCCCGGCCGATATTTACCCTTCAAGCAACATCACTAGCAACAGATTAACTGGTGATAACATTGAGAGAGTCAAGGGTTATGGGGAGCGGGCGGGGAAGTGGAGCTGAGTCCATGATCAGATCAGCCATGATCTTATTGAATGGCGGAGCAGGCTCGAGGGGCCTACTCCTGTTCCTATTTCTTATGTTCTTATGACCACATTGCTGTGTGTGGGAGCTTGCTCTGCTCACATTTGGCTGCCCTTGTTCCTACATTACAACGGTGACTACACTTCAAAAGTACTTCAGTGGCTGTTAAGTGCTTTGGGTCGTCCTGGAGGTCGTGAAAGGTGCTGCTTAAAGACTTTCTTTTGTTTGAACAGATTTGTACTAAGCAGGAAGTTGAGTGACGTGGTCATAATCGTGAGATGGTCAAAGAGCAACCACAGGAGATCAGGCAAGTGACCCCGGCCACAGGTTTGTCCTTCTGTGTGATAAGCAGCAAAGAAACTAAGACACAACATGAAGTGATTTAAAACACAATGACGTGAAAAGAAGGGAATGCACATCTGCTAACAATGCATGTCCCCACTGAAGCATGTTTTTATAGAATTAACCATGATTAGGAGTATGCTTCCAGCACGCATCAAGGAAGATCATGCTGCGATCTCACATGGCAGCACTTCTAACATGGCAACACGGACTGCTGTCTTCTAAATTGAGAATCTGGAATGCTCTGGAATGCAGCCAGCGCTCTGCTATCTATTCTTGTTTCGTGGGGTACCATTAGTGGTAACGTTCGCTAGGGTGCAGCCTCAAATCTTGGGCTGCTTCCAAGGATCGCATGTTGAGACGCAAGTACGAACAAGAGAGTTGTGCTGGAAACGCAGCGTATTGAAGAGTTTAGTAAAGCTTTGAGGCTTAACAGTCCCGGCTACCCAGAACAGGCACTTGTTTTTGGAGGTGCTAGTTGGGGGCCGGGGTTCTTTGTTTGACCACAATTCTGCATGTTGACATAAACACAGTACAACTGACGATGGCTATCGTGACAGTACATTGGTAGAGCGGGGCCTCCTGACTAGGAAACCCGAGTCTGAACTCTAGTATCTAAGCACTTCGGGGACTCCTAGAGGACGAACTTCCTCAGTCTTGACCTGCTTGTCTTGGGCAGGCAGGGAAATTAATGATGTCATATGTCAATCCCTGGGCGAATCTACTAATATCATGCTCCAGTACTTCCAACTAGGGAGGTCACTGGGGGAAACAGTGAAGTAGCATGGGGAAAGCAAACAGAATAGAAGGAAAAAAAGGTAATATTGTAACTTTTCCTTTTAAGAGTATGAAATCCCCCCTTATTCCAGCCTCAGCCTGCTCATTTGCCTTGGGCCTCAAACCTCCTGCAGCGCAGCAGTTAATCAACTTGCACCCAAGCCTCTGTCAGGGCCACTCCGATCAGCTGCTTGGGGGCACGTAAATGTGTGATTCCTGCATTTTGGGGAGGCCCCTGACCTTGGCTCACTCAGCTAGACAACTCAGCTCAGCAGAGTGAGCGGGTAGGGTGCGGGATGAGAGAAATCAAACGTGTGTCCCATCATTCTGGGGGCCCTGCACCACTCTGCTGCATAGAATCCTGGCAGATATTCTGCAATGTGCACATTAGCTGAAACAAAAAAACACTGTCAATGACTTACACTTAAATCATAGAATCAGACCATTCGGCCCATCTTGCCTGTGCTGGCTCTCTGAAAGAGGGATCAAATTATTCCCACTCCCCTGTTTCTTCCCCATATCCTGGCAACCTTTCTTCCTTTTCAAGTATCTATCCAATTCCCTTTTGAAAGTTATTATTAAATCAGCTTCCACCGCCCTTTCCGGCAGTGCATTCCAGATCATAACAACTCGCTGTGTAAAAATAATTCTCCTCATACTCACTCTGGTTCTTTTGCCAATTATTTTAAATCTGTGTCCTCTGGCTACTGACCCTCCTGTCAGTGGAAACAGTCTCTCCCTAACTACTCCAGCAACACCTCTAATAAATCTCCCCTTTAACCTTCTCTTCTCTAAGGACAACAATCACAGCTTCTTTAGCGTACTGCAAAGTCCTAATGTGCTTTGCAAGATGTGGGTGGGGTGGGGGGTAACTGGAGCCAGAATTGGAAGCAGAGCTAGAGGAGGTGGTAAAATGTGATGTTGAAGAGGTGAATGGGTCACTAAGGTAGTTGTTGAAGATGGAGAGAGATGAAGTCAGGGGGAAAGATTTGGGGAGGGTCAAGAGAGAATGTTGACTGAAGGCTCGGGCACTGGTGGTAGAGCAGAGTAATGTGGTGAGGGCAGGGGAGAGAAGCACAGTTGATCTGGTTTCAGAGGTAGGGTGGACAGAGGAATACTTCAAGCAAACTTTACGGAAACCACATTGAGGATAGGAACACAGGAACCGGAGGAGGCCATTCAGCCCCTCGAGCCTGTTCCGCCACTGAATGAGATCATGGTTGATCTGTATCCTAACTCCATTCACCTGCCTTGGCTCCATAGCTTGTAATACCCATGTCCAGCAAAACTCTGTTCATTTCAGATTTAAAATTATTAAGTGAGCCAGCATCTTCAGCTTTTTGTGTGAGAGAATTCCACACTTCTACCACCCTTTGCATGTAGTGTTTCCCAACTTCTCTCCTGAATGGCCTGGCTCTGATTTTAAGGTTATTTCCCCTTGTCCTAGACTCCCCCATCAGTAGAAAAGGTTTGTCTCTATCTACCCTATTAATTGCTTTCAAAATCCTAAAAACCTCAAACAAATCAACCCTTGCCCTTCTATATGCCAGGGAAGACAAGCCTGGTTTCTGGTGAATCTGCACTACACTCCTTCCAAGGCCAATATATCCTTTCTAAGATGCGGTGTCCAGAACGGTACAGATTTTACTAACCTGTGCTCATCTTCAAACAATTTCCATTATTACTGTACTTCTAATTTGTGCTCAGAGCAATGCTCCAGAGATCAAACTTCCTGACATGGCCATCGATTCTGAACATTTATGAAGGAAGTATCCCTTTATCTGAACATATATCACCACTAATCCTTGCTGTGTGTCACGATAATGTCAGACACTTTTTACCCTTTAGATTCAATTACCGTGATGTGTATGTGTTTGCGCACAGAGGGTTATTAATCACCCTCCCCCTTTTGCCTCATAATATTCCTGTTGCGTGGAAACATTCTTTTGTCTCATGAATTATAGCCATTCTTTGACTATTGATTACCCGTTAATAAAATATGTAGCAGTACAAAGGCTAATTTAAGTGTTTTATCAATTTATCAATTCTCACTTTGTGCGTACCCTCTGCCTGTACCCTCCACACAACTTGATGGTTTTATGCCTTCCGGTTTTGGGTTGCATACCCACTTAATTTTTCTTTTGTTATATTTGCAACCTGGTTACACCTACTCCTGGTATTGTTTAGCCAGCCTTCACCGTAAGGTGCTGCATCCCTTCGGGGTAAAGGAGCTTGGTGTAGGAGTGCTAGATGGAAGCTCTGGTTTTGTTTTGTGTGCTATTTCCTGAAAATTCCAGACTCGTGAGTATTTCTTCCTGACTGTTGACACCAGGAGCTCGGCAAGCCTGCGCGCTGCTTGAAAACAGAATGCTGACCCCCGTGACCCCTGAGCAGTGCACTGTTGTGTTAGGAATGCGTTACCTTCTAGAGTAAACACACTATTGCCCCCACCCACTTTTGATGGCTGTTTGTACAGAATCTGTACCCCGACTTCCTTTGAGAATTGAACTGGAAGCCACTGTATCAATAACATGGGAGCACTTGTGTTCATTTGCAGTCAACAATATGTCGCTGAAACAATTCTCAGTGTAAATCATTGCATGTTTCACATGGGGTGGAGATGGGAAATGTCATCAGCCAGGATCTTGTCTCTTGTGGTTGCCATGTTATGAATTATTTTCTCCTTTTACATGAAAAAAGGTTCTGCTTCAGATGAACAGCACAATTATCAATGGAGGTCCTTCTTCAGCTGGACTCCGGGAACAAAACGTGAAATATAATGGGGGTGAGTTTCTGAGGCGGTTTTCCCACTTGTCTGTGGTAACTCCGACAGAGGACCCCGTGGAAATATGGCGGAAATTCACCCCCCCACCGCCCCCCCCCCAATAATGTTATTAAAAATCAGCAGTGCAACACTGCATCTTTGAGGGAAATGTAAGGGTGGGGAAAGGGGAAATTGGAAAAGTTAATTCATGCTGTGTGAAGTGCAACTCCCATTAAAGACAGCCACGGAGGGGCATTGGACGCAGACCTCCCTGTCCTGGATGAACGAGGAGCTGGGAAAGGGAAATCCCACTGCACACGAACAAAAAATACGAAAGCCCGACTGGAACAAAAGAAAATGAGTTGCATTCACATAGTGTCTTTCACAGCCTCAGCCAATGAAGTACTTTTTGAAGTGCAGTCAATGGTGTGATGTAGGAAACGCGGCAGCCAATTTGTGCACAGCAAGCTTCCACAAACAGCAATGTGATAAAGACCAGATAATCTGTTTTGGCGATGTTGATTGAGGAATTACTTTTGGCCAGGACACCAGAGATAAACTCTTTTGCTCTTCTTCAAAATAGTGGCCATAGGATAATTTACGTCCACCTGAGAGAAGATAGGGCCTCGGTTTAACGTCTCATCCGAAAGACGGCACCTCCGACAGTGCAGCGCTCCCTCAGTACTGCGCTGGAATGTCAGCCTAGATTTTGTGCTTAAATCTCTGGCGTGGAACTTGAACCGACAATCTTCTGACTTAGATGAGCATACTATCCACTGAGCCACAGCTGACAACTAGGGTTGTCTTGGCAGTCTGGCTCCTTAGTGCCCCACCTTGCTGTTGCCAAGCAATGGCAGAAGGTAGGTGGGTGGGTGTGACTCCCTGCTCAGTGAGCGGCCGGTCAGTCAGACTGTAAGGAAGACACACTGAGCAGAGATGCTTCCCATAGGAAAGGAGATGAAGCGGAGAATAGAGTAAGACGAGGGAGCAGTTGTACTCCCGCAATTCTACCAGTAGCCAGCCGGGGTGGGTACCTGCCAACAAGTCCAAAACCAGATAAACACGGGAAAAGTAAGGTGTGGCAGCTGGGTAGGAACAGGTCTTGAGTTTGCTGCTACTGAAGCTCATTAAAAATTTTTTTTAACAACTCCAGTGGTAATTAATGCTGTATGAAATAAAGAGTTAACACTGGGGTACAAATTGCCCTCTGCCTGAAATGTGGCGCTCCCACACCGTTTCAATGCTTTGTACCGCAGCTGCGGTTCAAGTCGACTCTTTCGCAAAATTGCGCTTTGTTTGTTTTGTTTTGATCCAGTAGTCGGTGAAAATGGGGGCGGTGACTACACCTGAGGGGCAAAGACACGGCGGTGACAGCAACTGAGGGGCGTATTCACTGCCGCGACAAAGTGAATCATGGCGTCGCGTCACCAAGGCTCTCCCCTTCACTTAAAGGGGAAAGCCTCCGCGATTTTTAAACTTCGGTCCACTGGGCCAGCACGGAGGGTTTCGGCCGGGCCAGCGGCCTGGCACCCAAGAGTGGGTGCCAGGCTGCCTGTTGGCGGCCCAGCCAAACCCGGGGGCATAACTGTTGGGCCGACCTGGCAGTTGACCGACAAAAAAAAACATGGCGGCTGCGTCAGTGCTGCCCTCCCCTTTAAGGGAAGCCGTACTGCCGCTGCCAAAGGCCACAGCCTCACTGGAGCACCGGGAAAAAACTGATTTTGGCACCGCCGGGCGGACCGAAGATTTTCTGAGGGGAATGTCGTGGCCGCTGATTTGCAGTGGTAACAGGCCTTAAGGAAAGGGGCAATTTCATAAGAACATAAGAATTAGGAACAGGAGTAGGCCATCTAGCCCCTCGAGCCTGCTCCGCCATTCAACAAGATCATGGCTGATCTGGCCGTGGACTCAGCTCCACTTACCCGCCCGCTCCCCGTAACCCTTAATTCCCTTATTGGTTAAAAATCTATCTATCTGTGACTTGAATACATTCAATGAGCTAGCCTCAACTGTTTCCTTGGGCAGAGAATTCCACAGATTCACAACCCTCTGGGAGAAGAAATTCCTTCTCAACTCGGTTTTAAATTGGCTCCCTCGTATTTTGAGGCTGTGCCCCCTAGTTCTAGTCTCCCCGACCAGTGGAAACAACCTCTCTGCCTCTATCCCTTTCATTATTTTAAATGTTTCTATAAGATCACCCCTCATCCTACTGAACTCCAATGAGTAAAGACCCAGTCTACTCAATCTATCGTCATAAGGTAACCCCCTCATCTCCGGAATCAGCCTAGTGAATCGTCTCTGTACCCCCTCCAAAGCTAGTATATCCTTCCTTAAGAAAGGTGACCAAAACTGTATGCAGTACTCCAGGTGCGGCCTCACCAATACCCTGTACAGTTGCAGCAGGACCTCCCTTCGGCCCATCGACTTTTATTTCACAAAGCAGACTTCTTATATCCATTTTTAGACAGGCTGCTCAAAAGCTAATTTGTTCGGTCGGAAATTGGACGGGTTGGAATCCATCAGCCAGCTCGAGAGTTTTTTCATTTTCTTTGAACACTTTCGCTTATTAGCTATAAAAAATATGGGAGATTGGGGGAAAAAAGGCTGTTTGAGAGTCAGGAATCATCCAATTGGGTAGTGTAGAGTCTGTTCGTTTCCCGATTGGTGTGGGAAGGCGGTGAGGATGGACATGTCGGGCGACCAATGGCGGGAGCATGGAGGCAGGAGGTCATGTGATGACACCTCCAGGAATACTTCCAACCAGAGGTAGCAACCCTCGCCGAGATGCAGGCCGCCTGCATATGCACATGCGCAAATATCGGGCAGGAAAAGACCAGCTGGTCCAGCAAGCCTACCCCACATTCAGGATGGTTGGAGCAGCATGTCCGGACACTTCCCAACCCTGCAGGCATGCAATCTCCTGGGAGATCTTAGTACGTGTGGGGATAACTTAATATTGGAGGGAAGACTTGCATTTATATATTGCCTTTCACAACCACTGGACGTCTCAAAGCACTTTACAGCCAATGAAGTACTTTTGGAGTGTAGTCACTGTTGTAATGTGGGAAACGCAGCAGCCAATTTGCGCACAGCAAGCCCCCACAAACATCAAGTGATTATGACCAGATAATCTGTTTTTTGTTATGTTAAGGGAAATACTGAAATAATATAAAGTCTACAGTAAAATACGCAGTGCTGAATATCGTACTACACACTGCAGTAAACATGCAGCGCAACCACTTCTAAATAATGGAAATGAAACTGTAAATCTACAAGATCCTGTCTGGTTCAAGATCACCGCAGTCTGGGACAAAGCGTTAAATCTCGACAGAAGCATGAGTACGTTTTTAATAATGAAAAAGAGTCCTTAGGACTGAGGTAGGAGATATCTTGAAACGTAGGAACATTACAAACTCACTTCCCTTTTCCAGGGACGATCATGGAGCCAGTTCAAAGTAGTCATCCCACAAACATTTGTGAAGCATTACAAATACATGTAAACTTTAAGCCAATTTTTTTGTTTTTGAAAAAAAGAAAACGCAACGTTCTACCCCCAAAAAAAAGCTTAATTTATTGGCACGGAGTCACATTGTTTCAATGTGTGGCCTCCAGATGTCTGCAAGCACTTCCTAACAGAAGCTAGGGCTGTGATGTTGACTGGAGGAGCAATACGGGTCCTGCCAATAACACTCACTCGCACTCTTTCGAATGCGGAGCCCAGCCCTGATATGAAAATGAGTTCAGGTTGGTAAACCACAAGAATCTGAGGATGTCTGTCAATTCAAGGTTTGTCTGCCTCCTCCTGCTCGCTGCAGCCCTGTTTGTCTGTGTTGTGAATTCCTGAGCAGTGACAAAAGAAGCTGGGAGCATAAATAAATTTACAACCTCAGACTTGATTTTTGTTCACCCTCCCCACTTCCGCTGGGAATTACCTCGCCCCCACCCCGGGAGTGATTCGCCTCTCTCTCTCTCTCCGAACCCCCTCCAATAAACCACACGAGCGCGCACTGGAAAATGAATGGCGCGCAAAGCCCCGTGCGGCATTTCTGAAAGATGTGACTGGGTGCTATATGAAGACGAATCTTTAAAAAAAAAGGTCACCAGTTTAATCGCTGACGTGAAAGATCCCATTTTCCGGCTTTGTGCTTGCAGCAGGGAGCCCTGTCCGCCGGGAACACGCATTGGAAATTTATGCGCGCAGTCTGCACGATTTTCTGACCGTTGGTGATTAGTGTGTTTGCAACATGCACTCCCGGTGGATAAGACATGCCCACAAGAATGGCGAGTTGGAAAATTACCCTCCGAGATCTCTGCTCCAATTCTGGCCTGTGCGGCTGTGTACAGCTGTGTGTGACGAGACTGCGCTGGTGAGTGTAGGTGGGTTAAGTGCATGCATGTGTGAGTGCACGTATGTCAGTATGCACGTGTGTGTGTGTGTCAGTGCACACCTGTGTCGGTATGTGAGTAAGTGTGTGTTTATTGGAGTTTAAGCAACAGTATGTACACCTGTTCAAAACCAAACTTGATTTAAAAAAAAGCCTTGTGGGTAGAATGTATTCCATTACAGACAGTAGACAAATATAGATACTTGGGCTGGCTACAAACCAAAATATAAACTGAGCTTTCTTCAACCAGCTTTTACTTATTTTAAGACAGCTTAGCTTCCCCTTCCTTTGAATTGTATGTTAAAATGACCAGGTATGTGTGCCTGGTACAAAATGCAAACAGGTACCTGCACTTTTTTCCTTTTCTGTGCGCTCTGGTTGTTTCTGCAGTACACAGGTATGCAGGGCATGCCCATCGTCAACAGGCAGGTGTTTTTTTCCCTCTCTTAGACAAGCCCCAACCGTGAAAAGACCAATGGCGGCAAATACTTTCAGTTGAGATAATCTCTCATAATGGGCTGTGAACACACGATCCCTCCCCCACCCCCACTCCTGCCTAGAATAACACAGACTGAGCATTAACCCTCCAATGACTAGTTTACTTCTGCACTGCATCCAGCAATATTGGATTTCAATGGTCTGTTCAGATAGTACAAGCCGAGAGATTACTGCTGACAATATCAGCTGAGGAATGCTTACCAAGCTCGCACAACATTCCTCTGTCTGATATTTTAGCAGAGGTGTTCACCTATTAAAGATAAATGAAACACATTCTACGAGTCCGCTAGACGTAGGTCTGCTAATATCAACTACAAGCATTTCTAAGCTATACAGCGAGGTCCCGACCTGCAAGGAACCATCTGCGGCCGGTCGGGGCCCTAAAAGGAGCATATACCATCCACAAGGTACAGCGTGAGCCGGTCCGGGAGGGAGACGGCTGTGAAGAGGGTGACTGGATTGAACGTCACCATAACCCAAGTCGGTGGTTGGAGCGTGGGCAGGTACAGCAGGAACGGCGAGGTCGGGGCGAAGGTGTGGCGGGTGATTGCAGAGCGAAGTGATCGGGGCCCAGGAGAGGCGTGAGTTTGGGGCCCAGAAGAGACGAGGTCCGTGCAGCACGGGCCAGCCCACACTGCGATATGTGTACGCACTAGGTCCGTGCAGCAGGGCTGGTCTTCGGTCGCCTTGGTTAACCTTTGCCACCGGACCAAGACCTAGCTCTGTCAAGCCCGTGTGGTGGCTGGGATGCAACAGCCACCACACGTTAAAAAAATCCATACACAGGCATCTTCCACCCTTCAACATGTGGTTCAGAATCTGGAATATCAGGTCCTTCATTGAAACGCCTGCAAACTCATCCCTTTTTGGTGTGGAAGCAAGTCATCCTCGATATGAGGGACTGCCTAAGAAGATATTACTGCAATGGCTTCCTCTTTCATCTCCTGTTACTGTTGTGACCCTGAACTCCCATGCCCTATCCCTAGCCACGAGCGCGCCAGGTTCTATGTCTACGTTGCACAAGAGCCCAGGGTAACTCCCCCTTTCAATGTTCCTTTGCTTCCTGGGTGGAAGCATTTGCCTCAACTGGGCACAATTGCGCAGTGATCTGGGCAGGACAGTTAACTCTGTTATTCCTATTCACAAGAGTAATGCGGATGAGGAAGGCTCATTCGACAAGATCTTAGTTATTTCTGTCGAGAAATTTACTGTTTGCCCATCAAAGCACCCAGCTGTTTCTCAAATGATTCAGTTTTTTTTTGCCACATGGAATTTCCTTCCACGTGTCGATCACTCTTTGTGTGATTGGGAACCTCCTGTCATCAATTGGAGCCCCCTTGTATGAAGTACATCTTCCTGATACTGGTTACTATTTTATATACCTCTATATAAATATTTGGAATGCACGGCCTGATAGGGTGGTGGATACAGATTCAATAGGGAATTGGATAAATACTTGAAGGAGAAAAAAACTGCAGTGATATGGGGACAGAATGGGGAGTGGGACTAACTGGAGCCAGCAAAGAATCGATGGGCCGAGTGGCCTTCTATGCTGCACTATTCAATGATTCTGTGCGGGATATAAGCCAAGTTTCTTCAGCCCTTCCAGTTACTGTTGCTGCGTTAATAAATTATCCAACTACTAATTAGCTAAAAGTACTGTAAATTCTAATACAGTAACACTGTGTGGAAATATTGCTGCTTGCAACTAACCCTCAACAGATTGAGGTTTGAAGAAGTTGCACTGCAGCTGCCATTAACCTAGATTCCTCTTTTTCTGAATAACGTTGTGATCTTCAGAGGATTGAATTCAAATAGAACGTTCGAGCAAAGGAGAAAATTATTTGTCGCAAGTGTCAAGCTAGCCAAGCACATTGGAGTGCCATTGTACGGTAAGCAGCACCCTGCCTTGCTGCTGGGCCCACCTTTATAGCAAAGCACACCTGCTGGGAAACAAGTGGTCAAGTGGGTAAAAGCACCGCCAGACAGCTCAGAATGGCACACAATCGATTCCCAGCCTGAGCAATGGCCCAAGATCGATTCCCAGCCTGAGCAATGGCCCGGGATCGATTCCCAGCTGGAGCAATGGCCCGGGATCGATTCCCAGCCTGAGCAATGGCCCAGGATCGATTCCCAGCTGGAGCAATGACCCGGGATCGATTCCCAGCCTGAGCAATGGTCCGAGATCGATTCCCAGCCTGAGCAATGACCCGAGATCGATTCCCAGCCTGAGCAATGGCCCACGATCGATTCCCGGCCTGAGCAATGACCCAGGATCGATTCCCAGCCTGAGCAATGACCCGGGATCGATTCCCAGCCTGAGCAATGACCCGGGATCGATTCCCAGCCTGAGCAATGGCCCACGATCGATTCCCAGCCTGAGCAATGATCCGAGATCGATTCCCAGCCTGAGCAATGGCCCGGGATCGGTTTCCAGCCTGAGCAATGGCCCGGGATCGATTCCCAGCCTGAGCAATGGCCCGGGATCGATTTCCAGCCTGAGCAATGGCCCAGGATCGATTCCCAGCCTGAGCAATGGCCCGGGATCGATTCCCAGCCTGAGCAATGGCCCGGGATCGATTTCCAGCCTGAGCAATGGCCCGGGATCGATTCGCAGCCTGAGCAATGGCCCGGGATCAATTTCCAGCCTGAGCAATGGCCCGGGATCGATTCCCAGCCTGAGCAATGGCCCGGGATCGATTCCCAGCCTGAGCAATGGCCCGGGATCGATTCCCAGCCTGAGCAATGGCCCGGGATCGATTCCCAGCCTGAGCAATGGCCCGGGATCGATTTCCAGCCTGAGCAATGGCCCGAGATCGATTCCCAGCCTGAGCAATGGCCCGGGATCGATTCCCGGCCTGAGCAATGGCCCGAGATCGATTTCCAGCCTGAGCAATGGCCCAGGATCGATTCCCAGCCTGAGCAATGGCCCGAGATCGATTCCCAGCCTGAGCAATGGCCCAGGATCGATTCCCGGCCTGAGCAATGGCCCAGGATCGATTCCCAGCCTGAGCAATGGCCCGAGATCGATTTCCAGCCTGAGCAATGGCCCGGGATCGATTCCCAGCCTGAGCAATGGCCCGGGATCGATTCCCAGCCTGAGCAATGGCCCGGGATCGATTCCCGGCCTGAGCAATGGCCCGGGATCGATTTCCAGCCTGAGCAATGGCCCGGGATCGATACCCGGCCTGAGCAATGGCCCGAGATCGATTTCCAGCCTGAGCAATGGCCCGAGATCGATTTCCAGCCTGAGCAATGGCCCGGGATCGATTCCCAGCCTGAGCAATGGCCCGGGATCGATTCCCAGCCTGAGCAATGGCCCGGGATCGATTCCCGGCCTGAGCAATGGCCCGGGATCGATTCCCAGCCTGAGCAATGGCCCGGGATCGATTCCCAGCCTGAGCAATGGCCCGGGATCGATTCCCAGCCTGAGCAATGGTCCGAGATCGATTCTTGGCCTGAGCAATGGTCCGAGATCGATTCCCAGCCTGAGCAATGGCCCGGGATCGATTCCCGGCCTGAGCAATGGCCCGGGATCGATTCCCAGCCTGAGCAATGGCCCGGGATCGATTCCCAGCCTGAGCAATGGCCTGGGATCGATTCCCAGCCTGAGCAATGGCCCGGGATCGATTCCTGGCCTGAGCAATGGTCCGAGATCGATTCCCAGCCTGAGCAATGGTCCGAGATCAATTCCCAGCCTGAGCAATGGCCCGGGATCGATTCCCGGCCTGAGCAATCTCGGCTCTGGCAGCCTTTGGGACAAATGTAACTGTCTTAGCAAAGAAAGAAAACGACTTGCATTTCTATAGCGCCTTTCACGACCTCAGGATGTGCCAAACTGCTTTACAGCCAATTAGTACTTTCGAAGCACAGTGACTCTCGTAATGTTAGCCAGGACACTGGGGATAATTCCCCTGCTCTTCTTCAAAATAGTGCCATGGGATCTTTCACGTCCACCTGAGCGAGCAGACGGGGCCTTGGTTTAACGTCTCAGCCCGAAAGACGGCACAGTGTAGCACTCCCTCAGCACTGCAATGAAGATTTTGTGCTCAAGTGAGGACAGGATTGGGCTTGGTGATGAAGCTCGATGATGGTGGAACCGCACCTCAGCAAGGGGAAGGAATTGGAGAAACAAAATAAAACACGAACAATAAATAAACTGGTACTTTTGTGTGTAACAGAGAGCAAGAGGTAAATTTCCTGAGACTAGCAATGGATGGAAAATCGAGGGCAGCGTGTGCATAATCAATTTTCCGATAAGCCACCTGTTACACGAGTGTCTGTCGGTGTCTTGGGGGTCTCGAAAAATTTACCCCTAAAACTCGAGAGAAGTGAGAGTGCAAACCGCTGATTGGCTCATTCACACGCCAGTGAAGGTATCCTCACACACCTGCCTGCACCTCCCCAACACACCAAAGTGAATCTCCTTCCGCAAAGCAGCAATCAAGGTGATTTGACACAAAGTATTGGGATGGAACGTAACTGAAGAGCTTCTGATAACTGTCCACTGTTTGCTTTTGGAGCAAATTAACAACGTTTCAGCTTAGATATAAACAATGTGTCCGGGTGAGGTGGGGTGGGGAGTGTTTGTGCTTGTGATGCGCAAGATATCACGATTGTCGGGACAGGCTGGATGGACCAGTAGGTCATTTCCTGTCTGCCAGTTTTTGCATGTAACTCTCATCCAGCAATTAAAAATGTATTGCCTGGGGGTTCAGCAGCGCAGTGTGTTATGATTGGGTTGAAGCTGCCCTCAACTCATTTCATAGAGGATCCTTACAGCCACCAGAGAGTGTGTGTGTGTGTGTGTGTGTGTGTGTGTGTGTGTGTGTGTGTGTGTGAGAGAGAGAGAGAGAGAGAACGAGAGAAAAAAATGAAAGAATAATAAGCAGGAGGGTTTCTCATCCCATCTTTCTGGTTTGGATTCAAACCCAGAACCCAAAGGTGAAAGGACTGCGTTGTGACCTGCTGTAACATACAGTCCCTCAGCACATTAATAAACTTCCCTTATGCACAACCTCCTGTACCATCCTCAGCTTTCCAGGCAAATCGCTTTGGATGAAACAATTCGATTAGCAGAGTGCAAATTAATTTGTTGGCATTAAAGTCTGAGCTTACAAAGTTCTTTGTGACGATATCCTGAAAATGGGGAATCCCTCAAAGTATGTGGAGGGAAGGAAGTTAAGAGTGCAGGCAGCTAGTAGGTTGCAATCTGAGTAAAAAGCGTGATGGGAGGGGGGCGGGGGCAGGGCAGAGAGGCTTCAAACGCTGGCATCTATCAGTGCTCCTTTCTTCTAATGATGAAATATCAGTGCATAAAGTGTAATTTAATTCTGTTGTTGTCCAGTGGACTGGTTTAGAGACATTATTGTCACATTGCCAAGCATTTCAGTGAGATGGAGCAAAGCATTCCATGTATTTAGTTTCTAAACATCGTGCTATATTTAAATAGCCGGGGCCTGCTCGGTGTTGCTATATTGACTGTTTATGAATACCACAGCAGTAATAAATGTTATGGTCGCAGGCATCCTTCATACTTTGCAAACAACATTCTTTCCGTTCGGATTAGTATTTTCCTACTCCCCCCACCCCCCCGCCAACCTCCACAAATAACTCACTAACAAACTCATCTCTCAGCAACAACAGCCTCCGGAGTTTGGATGCTCTTTAAGGTACACAATGCACTGGCTAGACAAACGGTGAAGAATTCAAATGGAAGTCACGCCGTGCCTGCTTGGGTGCATAGAGGGTGTGGGTGCTGCCAGGGTGCTGGGTGACAGGGTGACAAGCTGCGGATTCTCACACAGGGCCCTCAGCAGGGTGATCAATAGCGACACGCAGAGCAAAGCACAGGGAGACTGAAAGACAAATGAACCAGCCCAAGTGGCAGAGGCAAGGTGGCCATCCCAGGAGGGAGACTGGTTCCAACGGCAACAGCAACAGCAACACGAACATGACAACAGCAACAGTTTTAAATTCTTCAAACTGAGACGTCTGGTGGTGGTGAAAGGCACCATGTTAATCCAAGCCTTTCTTTCTTTCTTTCTTTCATACAACTGGCTTTTTTAAACATCACTGTGCTTTTCGAACATAAAACTGTAACCAAGTATGCAAAAGAGCGCGGAAGAAGTAATAAAATGTAGTTTTAAAGCTGGCTTTCAACCAGGAGGTCATAAAAAGGATTGAAGACATTTTCAAACGATTAAATGTGAACATTGTTTAGACTTCTTTTTTAATTAGTCTAAAGCACTATCAACACAGGCTGACGACAGCCCATCTCTGGAACCTCCTCCACAGCCCCTTTGCGGGACAAGTTTCTGATTCTGCTTTGATTTACCCCGACTCCTGCTGCCCCGTCCCCACCGCCGCCCACCCCTCCCCACCCCCATCGTCAAAGGACCCGTGTTCTGTAAGCTTTCCCCCAGCAGCATTAGAATGTCGCTTTTTGTTAAACCCGCACATACCATTGACGCACTCGAACAGATCACAGCATTTGCCGGGGGTGCCGTCCCCGGGAGAGACGATTCGGGGCACAGCGCCAGCCTCGCACTTTGGGACCCGGCAGATTCCCAGCAGACACTCGCACCTGCAACCCAAACAAGACACGGCCGGTGAGTGAGCGAGTGCACAGCGGGAACCGCAGCGAGACACGCGGGCCCTCCAGAGGTGGGCCACAGTCACAAAATTCACAGCACTCAGGATCACGTTCATTCCGAGCAGGCATTTCAGGCCTGAATCTGTGCCGCCCCATCCAACACGCCGGGGGGGGGGGGGGGGGATAGAATTCTGCTTAAAAGCTGCACCTGCTCACTTGGCACCTTCTCTATTGTTTACATGCCACAAGCTAAATTGAGACGCTGGGAGAAGGAGCCACAGACACACATTTCGGAACAGTCCTAAAGCACCGGCCAGGGCTTTTTGTGATTCACAATACTTGCCGTCATGTGACAGCGTCCATCATTTTTATACTTTAGTCTAAAGGCTAATTACGTGGGGCCTGGGCGGTACAGTGCGACAGACATGTGCTTTGTATCTGGGGTTTACTGGGGCCCAGAACGATGGGAGAAAAGACACTGCCCCCTGCCACCTCTCTCTTTTGCTGGTTGGAATGGTCCAATGTGAAATAAGTTTGGGCCGTCTGAGTCCTAAAGCACTGACGCCACAGCTCAGAACTAGCCCCTCATCATCATCATCGGCAGTCCCTCAGAATCGAGGAAGACTTGCTTCCACTCTAAAAATATGAGTCCTTAGGTGGCTGGGCAGTCCAATACGAGAACCACAGTCTCTGTCACAGGTGGGACAGATAAGTCATTGAGGGAAGGGGTGGGTGGGACAGGTTTGCCGCACGCTCTTTTCGCTGCCTGCGCTTGATTTCTGCATGCTCTCGGTGATGAGACTCGAGGTGCTCAGTGCCCTCCCGGATGCACTTCCTCCACTTAGGGCGGTCTTTGGCCAGGGACCACCAGGTGTCAGTGGGGATGTTGCACTTTATCAGGGAGGCTTTGAGGGTGTCCTTGAAACATTTCCTCTGCCCGCCTTTGGTTCGTTTGCCGTGAAGGAGTTCCGAGTAGAGCGCTTTCTTTGGGAGTCTCGTGTCTGGCATGTGAACAATGTGGCCTGCCCAGCGGAGCTGGTCGAGTGTGGTCAGTGCTTCAATGCTGGGGATGTTGGCCTGGTCGAGGACGCTAATGTTGGTGCGTCTGTCCTCCCAGGGGATTTGCAGGATCTTGCGGAGATTTCTTTGGTGGTATTTCTCCAACGACTTGAGGTGTCTACTGTACATGGTCCATGTCTCTGAGCCATACAGGAGGGCAGGTATTACTACAGCCCTGTAGACCATGAGCTTGGTGGTAGATTTGAGGGCCTGGTCTTCGAACACTCTTTTCCCCAGGTGGCCGAAGGCTGCACTGGCGCACTGGAGGCGGTGTTGAATCTCGTCGTCAATATCTGCCCTTGTTGATAAGAGGCTCCCGAGGTATGGGAAATGGTCCATGTTGTCCAGGGCCTCGCCGTGGATCTTGATTAGACTAGCTCCTAATCTCATATTAATGGGCGATCACAGCCAGGGGATGGGAAATGGGAAAATATCACGCTGGTCGACTGAGGTTGGTACTGAGAGCATGGTGTGATCTTTGCTGCTAACAGTGTGCTGTATGTGACCTGGGAGAGCACTCACTGCTGACACTGGGCACCTGAAATACAGAGATGCTCCATTTGACACTGTACTTCCCCGAGCAGACTCACCGTATTGGGAGAGTGCAGCAGCCGTCAGCGGTCAATCGGGTTGGAGTCTCGTAGCTGTCGGATGGGCAGACCACTTGCTGAATGGCGGGGCAGTCCACCGTGCTACAGTCCACGTTGTAGACTACAAGAGGCAAAAGAAAGCATCGACATCGATCATATTAACCTGCAGCTTTTGCACAGTACATACCGTTACACTCTGTCCGAACTTGAAGAGTTAACCAGACAGTGGATGCATTGAGCAGCTGCATGCTGTCACTGCAAACTGTAACTTCTAGACATTACTTCCTCCTGCAATGCAGCTTTTCTGACAACAGTATGAAGATGTAGCACCATACCATGACTGTGAGCTACTTGTGCATTTATGGCATCGTTTTCTGAGCTTGCACTGCCGATGTGGCCCATGCAAGCATGATTTTCCGATACGCAATGTTGGTGGTTGGGGATGTAGGGGGATGCAGGGAAAAGGTACAGGTACAGCGTCGAGAATCCAGAAGCCGAGGCTGCTCCGGATTCTGTGTATTTCCGGACTTTGGAACGTCATTCTGACATCCCGAGTCCGGAAACGCCTGGACCAAGGTAGGTAGATATGGGAGGGGGTCGAGCGGTGGCGGGGGGGAGAAGGCGAGTGACGGCAGTGGGGAGGTGGGGTCGAGTGGCGGTGGGACTGGCCCGAGGCGGGGGCAAAGTTGACCCGAGGCAGGTAAGAGGTCAGCGGTGGCCCGAGGCGGGGGTCCGGATTCAGGAACATTTTCCGGATTCTGGACGACCCCGCCACGGATTGTCCCGGTGTCCGGATTCCAGGACTCCGGATTCTCAACGCTGTACCTGTACTCCCATTGGCACAGATCCAGTAAATTCGTTCCTTACATTTTTCCTTTTGCTCTTCTTTCCTACCAACTGAGACTTGCAAGGAAGCCTTAGCGCTTTTACATTTAGTTAAATAGGTAGCAAGATTTAAAGCAAAGTTGGGAAGCCCTTTCATGATCAGCTATCGTCGCCAATTTTGCTCCACATGTTACATTGTTCAGCTAGTTGGATAGGATGGAGAATTGTCTGTGTGTGTCTGGGATACTACTCTTGACAGGGCAACAGGAGGGCGTGTGTGAGCGTGTGTGTGTGTGAGTGTGTGAGCGTGTGTGTGTGTGAGCATGTGTGCGTGTGAGCGTGTGTGTGTGTGTGTGTGCGTGTGTGTGAGCATGTGTGTGTGTGTGTGTGTGTGTGTGTGTGTGTGTGAGAGAGAGTGTGTGTGTGTGTGAGCATGTGTGTGTGAGCGTGTGTGTGTGTGTGTGTGAGCATGTGAGTGTGAGCGTGTGTGTGTGTGTGTGTGCGTGTGTGAGCGTGTGTGAGCGTGTGTGTGTGTGTGAGAGAGTGTGTGAGAGTGTGTAAGTGTGTGTGTGTGTGTGTGTGTGTGAGTGAGTGAGTGTCGGGTGGAGGAGGGGATGCTGTCAGTTTCTGTAACTTTAACAGACACAATGCTCTGTGAATACATAAAGGGTTGAAATCGTGTGATGCGATATTAGTAACAAATGTCTTCATGGTTTCACTTAACATTCTTCTGCCTGCTATGCTAAAGGCCTCAACCTGTGGACTTCACATCAACACGCTAACGGTTTTATTATTAACATTGCAAAATGTGACTTCAGCCCAAGTTTTTCTACAACAACAACAGCTTGTGTTTATATAGTGCCTTTAATGTAGAAAAACATCCCCAGGGGCTCCATCTGATTCAGTGCGTAATCAGAAGAGATGTGTCATCGAGCAAAGGAGGAGATGTTAGTCAAAGGGGTGCATTTTAAAAGAGGGTCAAAAGGACAAGGAGGTAAGGTTTAAGGAGAGTATTTCAGAGTGCAGGGCCGAGCTGAAGGTACGGCACAGCTGTTAATGATTGGGGGGCGGGGGCAGCAAAAGGAATGGAAGACGCACAAGAGGTCAGAGTTGGAGAACGCAGAATTCTGAGGATTACAGGGCTGGAGAAGGTGACAGAGATAGGGAGGGGCGAGGCCATGGAGGGATTTAAACACAAGGATGAGAATTTAAAATTTGAGGTGTTGGGGGACTGGGAGATAAGGTGATGCATGAGTAGGAATCGGTGTGGGATAGGATACGGGCGGCAGAGTTTTGGATGAGCTGCACTTTATGGAGAGCGGAGAATGGGAGGCCGGCCAGGAGAGCATTGAAGTAATCGTGTGTGGAGGACACAAAGGCATGGATGAGGGTTTCAGTGGCAGATGGGCTGAGGCAGGGGTAGCCAAAGTAAGCGGTCTTTGTGATGGAGAGCACATGAGGTTGTGAGCTCAGCTTTGGATCAAACTGGACGCAGAGACTGCAAACAGTCTGGTTCAGCCTGAGGCAGTGGCCAGGGATGGGGATGAAATCAGTGGCTAGGGAACGGCTCAGTCTAACCAATGTTTAACAAGGAAATCGAGGTTCATCCAGGACTGGATGTCGGACAAGTAGACTGACAACACACAAGCAGTGGAGCTGATGGAGAGGTAGAGCTGGGCGTCATCAGCGTACGTCTGAAAGTTGACCCTATGTCTTCGGATGTTGTCTCCAAGGGTGTAGCTGAGGTTGAGGAGCGAGGCCAAGCACTGGAACTAAGAAGTCCTCTGAGCAGTCCTATTTACAGTCTTGTGGTGGTCAGTTCGAGATATAAGGATTGCCCAAAGACCAATCTAAAAAATATGTGGCGTCACAACTGACACCACAAACTGAGTTTGTGGCAGGTAAAAGTGGCAAATGATGATTCACAATGGCAGGGTGAAGCTTGAAGCAAGTCGTAACCAGCTAGCCAAAGAAAAGGGGAAAGGAAATCAAGGAAAGATCAGCCCTCGGGTCAATCTGACATCCAATGTCCTGTGTGGGAAAACATTCCTTGCAGAAATCGGACTTTATAGTCATATGACAATCCACAGCCAGTGTTACACTGGAGTTGGATTATAGGCTGTTATCATCAGCAATGATGGACAAACCATCATCAACAATGATGTAGCAGAGAGTGACCAGGTCACTGGGTGATATTATGGGATGGCAGAGACTGATTGATCATTGGATGATATTATGGGATGGCAGAGAGTGACTGGATCACTGGGTGCTATTATGGGATGGGAGAGTGACTACATAACATTAGAACAGAAGAAAATCCAAGGAATTTTGGTAGATTACAACCAATACATTCACTATCTCTGCAGCCACTTCTTTTAAGACCCTTAGGTCCAGGGCACTTGTCCATCTTTAGTCCCATTAGTTTGCCTAGTACCTTTTCCCTAGTGATAGTGATTGTTTTAAGTTCCCCCCTCCTTATAGCCCCTTGATTATCAATTATTGGGATGCTTTTAATGTCTTCTACCGTGAAGACCGATATAAAATATTTGTTCAAAATCTCTGCCATTTCTCTGTTCCCCATTATTAATTCCCCAGTCTCATCCTCTAAGGGACCAACTTTTACTTTAGCTACTCTCTTCCTTTTTATATACCTGTAGAAACTCTTAGTCTGTTTTTATATTTCTTGCCAGTTTACTCTCATAATCTATCTTCTCTCTCTTTACTATTTTTTTTAGTCGTCCTTTGCTGGTTTCTAAAAATTTCCCAATCCTCTGGCCTACCACTAATCTTCGCATCATTGTAACCATTTGTTTTCAATTTGATACCATCCTTAATTTCCTTAGTTAGCCATGGATGGTTCATCCTTCTCTTAGTCTTTCTTTCTCACTGGAATATATCTTTGCTGAGAGTTATGAAATATCTCCTTAAATGTTTGCCCTGCTTATCTACCGTATTACTCTTTAATCTATTTTCCCAGTCCACTTTAGCCAACTTTGCCTTCAGACCCTTTGTAATTGCCTTTATTTAAGTTCAGGACATTAGTTTGAGACCCAAGTTTCTCACCCTCAAACTGAATTTCAAATTCTACCATGCTATGATCACTCTTCCCGAGAGGATCCTTTACTGTGAGATCATTAATAATCCTATCATTACCAGATCTAAAATATCCAGCTCCCTGGTTGGTTCCACAACATATTGTTCTAAGAAACCATCCCAAATACACTCTATGTACTCTTCCTCTAGGCTACCTTTGCCAATTTGATTTGTCCAATCAATATGAAGATTAAAATCGCCCATGATTACTGCCGTATATTTCTTACAAGCCTCCATTATTTCTTGATTTATACTCTGTCCTACAGTGTAGCTACTGTTGGGGGGGCCTATAGACTACTCCCACCAGTGACTTCTTTCCCTTATTATTTCTTATCTGCACCCAAACTGATTCTACATCTTGATCTTCTGAGCCAATATCATTTCTCACTACTGCACTGATCTCATCCTTTATTAACAGAGCTACCCCACCTCCCTTTCCTGTCTGTCCTTCCAAAATGTCAAATACTCCTGAATATTCAGTTCCCAGCCTTGGCCACCTTGCAACCACGTCTCTGTAATGACTATCAGATCATACCCATTTATATCTATTTGTGCCGTCAACTCATCTATATTGTTACGAATGCTGCATGCAATCTGATAAAGAGCTTTTAATTTTGTTTTTTTTACCATCTTTCACTACTCTGACCCCACTTTCAGATCCACTCTTATGTTTATACACTGTCCCTTCCTGTCACACTCTGGTTACCATTACCCCTATCGCTACCCTGCACTATTGCCTTCTCCTTTCTCTTTCACTTTTTAAATTTCCACTCAACTGAACCACCTCCCCCCCCCCCCCACCCCCCACCCCACTAGGTCACTGAGTGATATTATGGGATGGGAGAGAGTGACCAGATCACTGGGTGATGTAATGCTTTGGGGGCAACTGATTAGTTTCTTAGCAAGGGCCTGGATTCTCTCAACAAATCACAACATCTAAATCAGTAAAGGTCTGCTTTCTGTTCCCTCGGCAAGGACCAGCGGCTCATGTTTGCACAGCGTTGATAGAACCGGGAAAGCTGCCGCTCAGCAGGTTACTTATTATAATTGTGTTACACCAGATGTGGGTAAAATTCCAGAACTGGTTGGTATTTGGAGATTTGTTAACAACAGAAAGCACCTGCGTGTACTGGGAACGAGCTTCTCTGTTTCCCCCATACCGCTGTTGACAGCTTAAACTAGTTGACGAAGGGAACTCGACTACTGACTTTCACACAAGTCTGCTTGTTATCTCAATGGACAGGAGGCTGGATTCAATCAGAACTTAAAAGGGGGAGTTGGGCTTGTTTGGGCCAATTGATCCTAAAAATACTTATGTTCTCATGGCGAATTAGTGCTATTTTTAATCGGGAGCCAATCATGGTGACAACATGCAAGCAAAGAATGGCTGAGGGAGAAGGAGGGGGTATGAGGCAGGGAGAGAGATAAAGGGGCAGGGAGAGAAAACGTGAAGGAAAACAAGTTTGAAACCGACCGAGAGAATGCAAGTTTGATTCCCTTATGTCTCCTGGGGTCCCAGTGTCAGGCATAGTGCTGTAGGCAGGTACTGAGTAGAGTCCCAGCTTTGCCTCGCAAAGGAAGGAACATTAGAAGGACTGTCTCAACCAGGCTGTGTCATAGCCAGAAGCTGCATTGATGGTAGCCTGAAATTGGCACGTGCTTGCAAATTTCGGGCTCCAGGAGAATGAAAAAACAGCATTAAATTACTCCTATCCTCTTTTATTTTTATACTTCTGACACTTTGTAATGGTACAGATATGTACTAAAGGCAAGATTTTTATATATACTATCCAATTGCCCATAGGAACAGGAGTAGGCCATTCAGCCCCTAGAGCCTGTTCCGCCATTCAATGAGATCATGGCTGATCTGTGATCTAACTCCATATACCTGCCTTTGCCTCATATCCTTTAATACCTTTGGTTAACAAAAATCTACAATCTTGGATTTAAAATTAACAATTGATATAGCATCAATTGCCGTTTGCGGAAGAGAGTTCCAAAGTTGTGTGTAGAATTGTTTCCTAATTTCACTCCTGAAAGGTCTGGCTCTAATTTTTAGACTATGCCCCTAGTCCCAGAATCCCCAACCAGCGGAAATAGTTTCTCTCTGTCTACCCTGTCTGTTCCCCTTAATATCCTCAAAACTTCGATCAGATCACACCTTAACCACCTAAATTCTACAGAATATAACCCTAATTTGTGTAATCTCTCCTCGTAACTTAACCCTTGGAGTCCGGGTATCATTCTGGTAAACTGACCCGGCACTCCGTCCAAGGCCAATATATCCTTCCCAAGTGTGGAGCCCAGAACTGCTCACAGTACTCAAGGTAGTCTAACCAGGGCTTTGCACAGCTGCAGCATAACTTCTACCCCCTTGTATTCTAGCCCTCGAGATATAAAGGCCAGCATTCCATTATCCTTTTTGATTATTTTCTGTACCTGTTCATGAGATTTTAATGAACTATGTGCCTGGACCTCGAAGACTCTTTGGACCCCCACTGTTTTTAGTTTTTTACCATTTAAGGTACAGGGTAATTGTAACTTTTGGCACTAGTGTAAACGGAGCGATCTCAGATCAGCTGCCTGTTATGCACCTCTCGCGATTTGCATTTTTATTGAATTCAATCTGACACTGCCCCACTTACACCATTGCTAGAAGTTACAGTGACCCCCAAGGACTGAAGGCTCCAGGTGAAAGGGAGTTAAAGAGCGGGGGGAGTGGATAATTGCACTAGTGTATGCAGATGTAATGGAGTCACCGTTTCAAAATCACACATTCTACCCTTATCTTCATATACGACTTCAATCTAACTCCTTATACCCGCCTTTGCCCTATATCCCTTAATACTTATGGTTAACAAAAATGATTATAGGGCAATTTGGGAAGCTGAGAAATAGAATTGGTTCAGGCAGAGTTGAGTTGCTGCACTGCCACCACTGGTGGGAGGGCACAGTTACAGCTTAACACATTTACAGAATCAGTCCACATTAGAAATGTGGACAGGTGTGAATTTATAATGAGCAAATTGGCACAGGAAGTGTGTGCATCTGTAAGATTTTTAATACAGGTACATTACATAGTTAAATATTCTTAGCAGCCAGAGAAATACTGTTCCCTCTCCACTAAACAAAGTAGGAAAAGTATTAATAGTGTAACACAGCCAGCATTTTATCGGTACCCTCATCACTTGAGTTGAAAGAATGTGATTTTTTTCCCTCCTCACCTTTCTTGCATTCATACAGGTCGCAACATTCCCCCGGCTTCCCCGAAGCCTTGGAAACCAGAATGCTCTGGTATCCGGGCTGACAGACTTTCCTCAGACAGCCAGCTGGGTTGCACACGCAGCGACTTGGGAGGGGGCAACACTTGCCAGGAGGGGCGTAGCCCTCAATCAGGATGGAGTCTTCTGGGCAGCGAGGGGAGAACTGGACCTCACACCGGGCTTTGGAGCAGTCTGGCTTCTCTTCTGAAAAACAAAAAGAGAGGGTATGATTAGAGAAACCCACACACGAGCCGGCCCTCAGCTTCTGCACAACACTTGCCCCATTTACATCACGGCGCTTGCTGTGCTGGTTTTGCTGCCAGCTTTCCCCACCCCCCCACACCACACCCCTCCTGACCCTTGCTGGATTCACAGTTCTAGCAGCGAGCTGGTATCTCACCCAGGTGTGCAATCTTCACGTACAAGTCCAGTCAATCAATACCATCCAGTGGGTGGATGGGGAAGGCATCTCAGCCCATCACCATCCTCTCCTCACCTACCCTACACTTACATCCACTGTACACATGCTTTCTTTCTCGATAAACGCAGGTCCTTCCTCCCTCCCTCCTTCTTCTTTCCCTTCCTCCTCCCTCCCGCATTCCTTCCTTCCTCCCTCCCTCCTTCTTTACTCCCCCTCCCTCCTTTCTCGTTCCCTCTCTCCTTCCTTCTCCCTCCCTCTCTCCCTTCCTCCATGAATCATGTTCGATAGCAATGAGAAGCAGGAATCCTGGTTGATTACTTGCTCCTTGAGCGGGAGGGGGTTGGGATCAACAGCACCACCTGTAACCCCGCCTGGGCTGAGGCCTGCTAACTCAGATCGGAAGAGGGATAAAGCCTGGACGTATTCCTCTTCTGTACGGCTCACTGCCACATCGGCCACTGATCTACCGACTGGAACATCACAGATCTCTCATGATTATTTTTTAAGTCTTTTATCTTTTAATAGTTTTTTAAAAATTCTGGCATCAGGCTACTTGGAAGGTCAATTGCATGTGAGAGAGTTAAAGGGACGGAGGGGAGGGAGGAAGGGAGAGAGTGACCACAAAGAGTTGAAATGATGTAACCACTGTGTTAACAGCCTAATCTTTCACTTCTTCAATGGCTTTGTAGTTAAATACACTGTGCAACGGGGTAAGAATCCAGGCCAGAGGGTCCCCGGTCTGAGATCCATCAGCTCAATTTGGGCTGAGCGGTGGGGGGGGAATATCACCAGTGCGGTGGGGAGGGGGGCGGGGGGGTGACTCCTGCTCCTGATCGCAGTCTGATGGCCTCTTCATAGCGAGGGGATTTGAGTACAGGAGCAGGGAGGTGTTGCTACAGTTGTACAGGGCCTTGGTGAGGCCACACCTGGAGTATTGTGTACAGTTTTGGTCTCCTAACCTGAGGAAGGACATTCTTGCTATTGAGGGAGTGCAGCGAAGGTTCACCAGACTGATTCCCGGGATGGCGGGACTGACATATCAAGAAAGACTGGATCAACTGGGCTTGTATTCACTGGAGTTCAGAAGAATGAGGGGGGATCTCATAGAAACATTTAAAATTCTGACGGGTTTAGACAGGTTAGATGCAGGAAGAATGTTCCCAATGTTGGGGAAGTCCAGAACCAGGGGTCACAGTCTAAGGATAAGGGATAAGCCATTTAGGACCGAGATGAGAAACTTCTTCACCCAGAGAGTGGTGAACCCGTGGAATTCTCTACCACAGAAAGTTGTTGAGGCCAATTCACTAAATATATACAAAAAGGAGTTAGATGTAGTCCTTACTACTAGGGGGATCAAGGGGAATGGCGAGAAAGCAGGAATGGGGTACTGAAGTTGCTTGTTCAGCCATGAACTCATTGAATGGCGGTGCAGGCTCGAAGGGCCGAATGGCCTACTCCTGCACCTATTTGCTATGTTTCTATGTTTCAGATTTGATGCAAACATGCAAATGTGGACATTGGGTGCATTCAGGATTGGCTTTGGTGGTGATGCATCCTCTCACAGTTGAATAGCCTGCCAGCATTCACACATGATAAAGTGCCAGCTGCATGAGGCACCAGGGGGCTGCAAGTACCGGTGAGGCTGTATTCCAGGATAAGTCAACATTCTCGGGAGAAGAAAAGAGGAGAGAGGGCAAAGGATACAAGGAGCAGCTGCATCACCAAAAATGTGGGTCTCTTGTAATTCAACAGCCACTTCCTCCGATGATGAATAACCGCAGGATAAACAACACACTTTTCAAGCAAGTTAAGACTCAGCCTCAATTCTGACTAACTCTTTTATTTAACCGATCCCTACACGTGCTGATCAAGCCCGAGCACTGTTTGGGTTTCACCAAGCTTCCTGCGTGAACAGGGACCTTTAGGCTTCAACAGATTAATAAACCGCAGCAACTTACATTTTTGTGGTATCCTCAACATAGAAAAACATCTCTAGGTGCTTTACTGAGGAAACTAAAAATTAAACGGTAGGGGGAGGAGAAATTCAGGGCGATAGTGCCTCTAGTTGCAAAGGACTTTTTGCCCAGGTGCAGCGGCGCTGAAGACTCCGGCGAAATCCCACGGGGGTTTAGCGGTGGCGCGGTAACGGGGAGAGCTACTCGGCATCCAGCGGCGCCCCGCTCTGCTCCACCACCATCACCGTGCGCAGCCACCTGGTTTGGCCCCGGAGTGAAAACTCGGTGGTGCCCCCAAAGCTGTGCCGGGGCGATGCCCACGTCAGGGTCGGGGTCAGGAGCCACCTACCGGGCTGTAGGCCGCTCGCAGGGCGATAATTAAAAGGCAGGTGGGGAATTGGAAAAAAAAGCCTTCCTCTTGCTCGATCAAGGGGTCCGTGCCGGAATCTTCCAGCCTGGTACTCCGCTTATGTGCCGGGCTGTTGCCATGGCAAGTTGCCATGGTGGTCCCGGGGATGGCCCTGTTTCTCCCCTGCAGAGGCGGCAGCTTGCCGCTCCCCTTTAATGAAGCGGAGGGCTCTGTCTACACGCGGGAGCGCTATGCGTCCCACCGAGAGGCACTGCGCCCCTCGCTGACCCCTTTCCGCCCCACTCGTGCCCCACAGAGCGCTCCACTCGCTCCCGGGGGGTGGTAACCCGAGTGTAGGTGAAGAGGCGGGACTTGCGTGCCTGCTGCAGGAACTCCCGCCTCGCGGCTGGGCCCCAGGGTCTGCTGCACCCTGTTGGGAGAGTGTGGAGGGCTGACCAAATGTGTGGCTGTAACGAACATTTTTTAAAGCGGTCTTTTGAAGGCGTAGGGAGAAGAGAGGCGGGAAATGCACAGCAGGTTGGAGTCGAGGACCGAAGGGTATGGGAGGTGACAAGAGTGAAGTAGATCGAATGCTTGCCGTTTGCCGACCAAAATGCGGGCGGAACACCTGGAATTCAAAAGGGGTGGGGGGGAGGGAGGGGGGCAGATAAAATAAAATGAAAAAATATCAAGCAGCACCCAGAGCTGTACTGAGAGATTCGGTATAACACCAAGGGGCCGAGGATAACGGAACTGGAGGCTTGTACTCAGTGATGGTGATGGTTGAATCAGAAACACTGCAAACCTAACGTCACTAATATAGTAAATGTAAAATTTTTAAAAATCTTTTGCTATTCCCCTCTTTAAAAAAAACAGAATTAATTTCAGACATAGCAGCAGCCCAACAATGGCGTCAAAGCCACCATTTTGAACTTGAGCCGGCTGCCTCTGTCCCTTCCTGACTGGTCCTCAGAGAGTGCTTGGTAAAAGAAAGACATGCATTTACAACCACCGGACATCTCAAAGCGCTTTACAGCCAGTGAAGTACTTTAGAAGTGTAGGCACTGTGGGAAACGCAGCAGCCAATTTGCACACAAAGCAAGCTCCCACAAACAGCAATGTGATAATGACCAGGTAATTTGTTTTTTTTTGGTTGTGTTGATTGAGGGATAAATATTGGCCAGGACACCGGGGAGAACACCCCTGCTCTTCTTCGAAATAGTGCCTTGGGATCTTTTACATCCACCTGAGAGATCAGACGGGGCTTCGGTTTAGTGTCTCTTCTGTTAGATGGCAGCTCCGACAGTGCGGCACTCCCTCAGCACTGCACTGGAGTGTCGGCCTGGAGTTTTTTTATTATGCTCAACTCCCTGGAGTGGGACTTGAACCCACAACCTCCTGACTCAGAGGAGAGAGTGCTATCCACTGAGCCGACACACAGCTGGTACAGCGACAAGATAGACTCATCTTCAACGGGGTTGAAGGGGAGTGAGACGGACTGGATTAATGGCACGTGCTTCTTAATTATAATCTTTGAAAAAGCAAACCAGCATGGTCACAGGCCTTCCCCAAGGCTCAGGGCGCAAACGTGAAGCTGAAGAGACAAGGAAGTTTCCGGGTTTGATCGCTGGTTTGTGCTGAGTTACCCAACCCTAACTGGGGCAGTGGTAGGGTTGCCACACTTTTCCTCAGCAATCCTGGGCAAGGCAAAGGGAAAAATGATGTTATAAAGTGGCACGTGTGTGGACGTCAGGCAAGGACAGGATTGGGCCTGGTTGGAATCCCCCATGGCCAAGAGCGAGTCGACACATGCTGTCGATGCTCAGACAAGAAGAATAGGCCCTTGTACTGAAATGTTGGCAGTACCCACAGAGCTGTAACCCAACGCGAGTCAGCACCTTCAGGCGCCTACGTAAACTTGAGGTCATCCAAAACTCGGCAGCCCGTGTCCTAACTCACTCCTGTGCTCGCTGACCTACATTGGCTCCCGGTTTAGCAACGTCTCGATTTCAAAATTCTCATCCTTGTTCACAAATCCCTCCATGGCCTCGCCCTTCCCTATCTCTGTAATCTCCTTCAGTCCCACAACCCCATGAGATAATCTGCGCTCTTCAAATTCTGCCCTCTTGAGCACCTCTGATTATAACTGCTCAACCATCGGTGGCCGTGCCTTCAGCTGCCTGGGCCCCAAGCTCTGGAACTCCCTCCCCAAACCTCTCCGCCTCTCTTTCCTCCTTAAACCTACTGCCGTAATTTCTTCTTAAGTGGCTCGGTGTCAAATTAATTTTTTTGTCTTATAACACTCCTGTGAAGCGTCTTGGGACGTTTTGCTACGTTAAAGGCGCTATTTAAATACAAGTTGTTGTTGTTGAGAAGGGGAGAAAATGGTGGTGAAAAGGAAACATTACCACCAGAAGGAGCAAAGAGACACTGCAATTATATTTACAGATTTAAGATAATTGGCAGAAGAATCAGAGGGGATAGGAGGAGAAGTTTTGCTACGCAGCGAGTTGTTGTGACCTGGAATGCACTGCCTGAATACAGAGTGGTGGAAGCTGACTCGATAGTAACCTTCAAAAGGGAATTGGATATATGCTTGAACAGGCAAAATTGGCAGGGCGATGGGGGAAAGAGCAGGCAAATGGAACTAATTGGATAGTTTTTTCAAAGAGCCGGCTCAGGCAATGATGTGCTGAATGGCCCCCTTCTGGGCTGTATGATTCTAAGAAAAGCAGTGATAATAACATTGGGGCAGTGGTGGGAAAGAAAATAGGAGCCAGCTGCAGAAAGCTGAGCCATGTCAGCCGAGCTTTGCTAAAATGGGCCCATAAGCAGGGTCAGTGATCAGCGCAGTTACTGTTCAGGAGATTTAATCACAGCGCTGTCTGTACAATCTGAAGCAAATACGATTATCATTTACGCAGTGCTTACTACCTACAATATCGGGAGACTCCATCGTGACCCTTTCTGTAATTCAGTGTTCCCTACGTACAGAAATCCAAGAGGCCAATCTTCGACTCAAAAACTCAATTTGGCTCCACTAAGCTCCGCAGGGCCCTTAGACACAGACACAAATTGGTCAGCACTGTCTATAATGATGTCCTTAACCCTATTACTGTCACTGCCACACTGGAAACCACTGCTGAGACGTTCCTGCTGCTGTTTCACTGTTCACCAAGCAATGTAGCCCAGTGGGACATGTCCCTGATAATGAAAGCAAAACCAATCTTACCAACCCACACCTCCTACATTGAGGTAGATTGGATTCTGACACACATTTCCTAAATGCTCCTCTTGTAGATGAAGCACCAGGCTCTGGTGATTAAGTTGCTGCAATGATAAATGATCCAAAGTATATGAATGAAATTTGACTTTCTAATTTCTGCTTTGCTTCATTCTCATTTCCCCTATGCCTTTATGGCCACTGAATGGACCCTCTCCTGTCACCTTTGAAGAAAATTAAACTTTGCAGACATTTCTATTTCGAATTCGCACTCTTGCTATTAGCCTGTCCTCCACTCGCGCAGACGCCGACTCTCTGGGGTATGATTTCACAGGGGCCGGTTGTCCTTCACGCAAGTGCCTGGCAGGCGATTTCACTGCTGCAGCCGAATCTGATCCAGAACACTCACGCATACAGGCACTTTCCCACAGCTATCAGCAGCAGCAATCTTGACTGGTCGTCTTTACTGCAGGAGATCATCATCATATGCAGTCCCTCGGAATCGAGGAAGACTTGCTTCCACTCTAAAAGTGAGTTCTCAGGTGAGTGAGCAGTCCAATACGGGAATTACAGTCTCTCCAAGTCCTCATCCAGAGTCACTCCTGCCAGAAAATGCTTGTGTGTGTGTGTGTGTGTGTGTGGAAGTCGGATTAAGGACCAGGATTGGCTATAATGCTTCTCCTGCAGTCAAAGGGTCTGCTAGCAAGTCACCATGGTGAGATCATCTTCATCATCATCACAGGCAGTCCCTCTGAATCGAGGAAGACGTGCTTCCTCTCTAAAAGTGAGTTCTCAGGTGACTATACAGTCCAATATGGGAATTACAGTCTCTGTCACAGGTGGGACAGACAGTGGTTGAAGGAAAGGGTGGGTGGGGAGTCTGGTTTCAAGCACGCTCCTTCCGCTTGGTTTCTGCATGCTCTCAGCGATGAGACTCGAGGTGCTCAGCGCCCTCCCGGACTTAGGGCGGTCTTTGGCCAGGGACTCCCAGGTGTCAGTGGGGATGTTGCATTTTATCAAGGAGGCTTTGAGGGTGACCTCGAAACGTTTCCTCTGCCCACCTTGGGCTCGCTTGCCTTGTAGGAGTTCTGAGTAGAGCGCTTGCTTTGCGAGTCTTGTGTCAGGCATGCGAACAATGTGGCCCACCCAACGGAGCTGGTCGAGTGTGGTCAGTGCTTCAATGCTGGGGATGTTGGCCTGATCGAGGATGCGAACGTTGGTGCATCTGTCCTCCCAGGGGATTTGCAGGATCCAACTGGGATCAGCTAATTTAGCACAAGGAATGGGGTACTAAAGTTGCACAATCAGTCATGATCATATTGAACGGTGGTGCAGGCTCGAAGGGCCGAATGGCCTACTCCTGCACCTATTTTCAATGTTTCTAAAGCAGGGAATCAATCCTGAGACCTTCTTGATCACTGGGGCTCAGGACCACATTGCAAGGTCATCAACCTACAATGCCATTGGATCAATCTCCTCGGGCTACAGACTTCACCAACTTTATCCTTTGCTCCGTCCATTTTTAGTGTGTCGGTGCGACGAGTTATTCCTCGAGTCATGGGGCTAACTTTCTGATTGGATGGAGAGGCCCTGCCTTGTGGGAGTGCCTATTGGCACTTTGGATGTGCACTATTTCAAAGGTCAGAAAATGACGGGTAGCGCCTCCTGAGCTTCCGACGCACGCTCCCAGTGGCCGAGGCTCCTCACCAGGGGAACGGAGTCGGAAAGTTGACGATGGGTGGCTGCACTGCTCTCAGGCCTTTGTCAACAGCAGTTCATCAACCAGCCACCAGGAGGTGCGCTGGCACAGCCTCATGGGAGAAGTCCCTCCATTATCTCAAGCAGTACAACCGAGGGTGGGAAATTGCCACAGGACACGTGAAACTGGGGCACTTCCAACCCGTAGCTTTTCCACCGTGACATTCTCCCCCGACAGTTAACTGCAGCCAATTGAAATTTATCTTTTCTGTTTTGTGTGCAAGCAAAGGTGACTGGCTGCAGCTCTCTTCCGGCCACATTGAGGAGAATGGTGATTGGTTCACTCAGTCCCACGGATTCAGTGAGCTCTTCATTTCAATTAGTTTTAATAGGACCACTGACAGAGATCTCATTTTCCATTTCATTTTTCTCATTTCCGTATTGATCAAAGCACTGGCATTTGAAACGATCAAGTGTTCTGTGTGTAAATTTTAGGCAATTAACCTTTGGTATATTGTCAATCACTTTCTACTTTAAAAACCAGGCAATTGGAAAATGAACCCAGCTAGCAGGGCGCAATAATTGGTTTCAGTACAAGGTTTCCGTCATAAAAGAAAAGGAATTGATTAGTCTGCTTTCAGGGTTTTTAAATTATAATCCAAAGCTTGAAGTTACCTCAACATATTCAACAAGGATACCTAATTAAACGCAGAAAGCAAAGGGACAGGAAGCTGAGTTGCATGTCAACCCAAATTGGTGAGTAACAATCATGCATAAGAGAAAAAACTATTTCTGACCACTGTGTCCTCAAATATTTTAATCATCATCATAGGCAGTTCCTCGAACGAGGATGACTTGCTTCCACATGAGTTCACAGATGTTTCAATGAAGAACCCGATATTCCAGTCGTAAACTCCAGGGGTGGAAGATGCCTGTGCGAGAATTTTTTTAACATGTGGTGACTGTTGCACATCAGCCACCACACAGGCTTGACAGAGCTAGGCCTTTATCCAGTGGCAAGGGTTAACCAGGACGACTGGAGACCTGCTCTGCTGCACGGACCGAGTGTGCGCACATATCGTAGTGTGGGCTGGCCCGTACCCTCATTTGCTGCACCTCCGCCACGATCCCTTGCCGCTCCTCCGCCACAAACATTCATCGCATCTCCACCACGATCTCTCACCACTCCTCCGCCACAAACATTCATCGCATCTCCACCACGATCTCTCACCACTCCTCCGCCATGATCTCTCACCACTCCTCCGCCACAAACATTTGTCGCATCTCCACCACGATCTCTCACCACTCCTCCACCACGATCTCTCACCACTCCTCCGCCACGATCTCTCACCATTCCTCCGCCACGATCTCTCACCACTCCTCCGCCACGATCTCTCACCACTCCTCCGCCACGATCTCTCACCACTCCTCCGCCACGATCTCTCACCACTCCTCCGCCACGATCTCTCACCACTCCTCCGCCACGATCTCTCACCACTCCTCCGCCACGATCTCTCACCACTCCTCCGCCACAAAAACATTTGTCGAACCTCCGCCATGATCACTCGCAGAATCTCACCCACGATCACTCGGCGCTCCTCCGCCTCAATCAGTTGCTGCACCTCCGCCACGATCTCTCGTCGCTCATCTGCCCCGACCTTCCCGCTCCTCTGCTATACCTGGGCCCCGCAAATATTCCTGCCCACGCTCCAAACAACGACCTGGGTTTTGATGACGTCACCCAGTCGCCCACTCGAAATCATCGCACACTTGGAACAGCTCGCTCTGGAAGTTGGCAGTGGTATGCCGACGATGTTCCAGGGCCCGCCACTCCAGCTCTTTTATAGCCCGACCTGAGGAGGTGTTCTCATTAAATACTTTAATGATGCTCTGCTTGCTCCCTTCATGAAGCAATTTATCGTCAGTTAATGCCTAATAAGATCATCCTGGAGTGCTCAACTCCCTTTGCCTTTGGCTGGGATCTTAGAAACAATGGAGTCTAAATTTGAACTGGGCAATAATTACCTCAAAGGAAGCCCAGATCCCATAGCATTGCTCCTTTTAAACACGCAGACACAGGCACATTCATGTATACTCATGTGCACACACACGTGTATACACAGGCTTTCACTCTAACCATTCAACTGCCAATAAAGTAGTCAATTGTGACTGTTAATGATTACAGAGGAACACTGGCCTCATGAGCTGGGTCTGCGAAGTGGTGAAATCCAATTATCAGCTCAGACACAACCAGGGGCAGCAGAAGGACAGTGAGTAACCTGTCTCAATGTGGCGTGTGTGTCTGTTAAAGCCTCGGTTGCTACACTGGGACTTCATGGGGTGGACCTATACTTTGTGCCATAGTGTGAAATGGGAGATAGCAACCAGCTTCACATCTCTCCCAATGCTTATCTCCATTGAAGTTAACGGAAATAAAATACGGGAGGGATGTAAAATGGACAGCCAACTTGCAATCACCCATTTTACACTATCGCACCAAGTCAAGACCTGCCCCCATGTTTAACCTCAGTGACATCAGACCTGCTAGCTCACCATTTTTACCATCACCATGCTGCGAGGAGGCCAGCTGATACACATCCAATATCAAACTCCAGGATGGTTAGATTGGCTGGTTAAGGATCTCACTTCCGCTCCCATTCACATCTGATGAGATGGACGTCCCCAGTGTGCGAACATCACTGGTCTTCCAGACCAACATGTTGCAACACTGGACTGGCAAACTAGTTTCTTTTTAATTGACAGCAGCCAATATCTAACCACAAACAATTCGAAACCTTAGTCAGTCAGTGGGATTCTCTGTTGATTGGCTCTCTCACCTTTAGGATTGAAAGGGTACAATTGTTTACATTGGTAAAGTAATGAACATTTGCTTCTAACCAGTGAACCATATCACATGGTTAAGGCTGGTGCTGACTAGCTCTAGTAGGTTGTGCAGCACAATATAAGTACGTTTTGTGCCATTTTAATGCACGTGGATTAAAAGTAAAAGATTTTTGTTAACTGATGTAATTATGCTGCTAATTATATGTGAAAGCATTGTATTTTTTCCCCCCAAAAATCAATTTATGTTAATCCTTACCGTGAATAATTAATCTACGCTCCCAGAAGGAAACTGCAAAAATAGACATGTCTGTCACAGTTTATGAATTTGTTGCCCTGTTTATTAATATAGTTACTCGCAGCTGAACACACTGAGCTGAATGATGAATTCTTTGCTCTTCAGGTATATGTAATGCACAGGCAGTTCGATACCTCATTTGGGAGCATCTCCAATAAAACATAAGAAACAACCACATTTACTAAGCTAGCTGAAGTGTTGTTCCTGGATCTTGCTCGAGAAAGAGTGATGCATTTAATAATGGATAATTGAAGGGATGGGGATAGAGAAGGTGGCAGCTGACAATGGCTCGATAAGTTTGATGAATGAACTGTATGTTTCTTACTCCACGGATTCTTAGGAGTCAACATGTGTGACTTCAATGAGGGAGCACCCTTGAGTTATTGGATCTACCGTGCAGTCTCGCTGTGGCTTCTGACTGGACCTTTAGTGTAATAACATTCATGCTTAAAGACACTACATTAAAACAGAAAAACACAACGTCTCTGGAGTAGCTGCTGACTGGAACTCTCTCTCTGAATGACTCCCGGGAGGGCGGAGGGGTGGGCAGCCAGCCTTGTACAGAGATCCAACTCTGACTTCACTGCCAATAAATACAAACGGCGGGTGTTTGGAACAAACTGACATCTTAATCCAACAACATTTCCAAAGAGCCCAGCGTATGCGGTTTACTTATTGTATGCCAATCTACCCCACCTTGCTTTGGATGAGAGCTAATGTTGAATGTTCCCATGTGACCGTACGGCTAACTATGAAATCTAACCACTGGAGACAATGAACAATATCTCGGAACTACCACAGAGGAAGAAAACACAGTACTTACAAAGCAAGCTATGAAAACAACTATGCACACGTATGATGAGCTGGGATGAGAAGTAATGAGGACACATTCATGTGTCTTTGGCTCAGGCTGCCTGTGCTCTTATCGTTGTCAATCGGCAGAAAGTCTGACTGAGAGAGAGAGCTCTCTCTTCCAAGATCCAGTCGCTGCAGTAGCTACATGGACAACGGAGCTTGGTTGACTCAGTATGTTGCTCGGATTAGATGTTAAACTGACATCCAGCCTGCTTCTTCCGGTGGCTCAGGTGGACGCCGAAGATCCCACGGCACTATTCCAAGAAGGGTTCTCCCTCTATTTCAGCCATGGGGAAATCAGTGGGTAGCACCCTCGCCTCTGAGTCAGGAGGTTATGGGTACAAGTCCCACTCCAGTGACTTGAGCACAAAAATCTAGGCTGCCACTCCAGTACAGAGCTGCACTGTC
Organism: Pristiophorus japonicus; assembly: GCF_044704955.1. Lineage (NCBI taxonomy): Eukaryota > Metazoa > Chordata > Chondrichthyes > Pristiophoridae > Pristiophorus > Pristiophorus japonicus. The sequence continues at coordinate 31,132,661 of NC_091985.1, forward strand.
GGAGGAGCCGTCTTTCGGATGAGACGTTAAACTGAGGCTCCATCTGCTGTCTCAGGTGGACGTGAAAGATCCCATGGCACTATTCCGAAGAAGAGCAAGGGAGATATCCCCGGTGTCCTGGCCAATATTTATCCCCTCAATCAACATAACAAAAACAGATTATCTGGTCATTATCACATTGCTGTTTGTGGGAGCTTGCTGTGTGCAAATTGGCTGCCACGTTTCCCACATTACAATAGTGACTACACTTTAAAAAGTACTTCATTGGTTGTAAAGTGCTTTGGGCCGTCCAGTGGCTGTGAAAGGCGCTATATAAATGCGAGCCTTTCTTTTTTCCTGTCCCTGGCCAACATTCCTCCCTCAACCAGCAAAAAATAGATGAAATGGTCATGTGCCACATTGCCGAATGTGGCTGGCCTAGGTGCAGCTGCTGCACCTGTCTACAGAACAATAATCGCTGCGCTCCAGGTCACTGCGCCTAGCACGGCTGAGTTTTATTTTGATGTGATAAGGCGTTATGCAATGGAAATGTTGTTATTATTGAAAGGAGCAGCTGTGGGACACTGGCCAAAGTGGTACTGCGGGCAAGCAGCAGCTAGCTACCCTCAGCCTGCAATCTTGGCTGTCGGGAAGAAGAGCTGGAAGCACTGCAAACCCAGCTCTTCTACCTTCAGCATCACCCCTCAACAGCAGGAAACATCGAGCACATAACCAGCCACAGCCTGGCGCCAGCTCCCACACTCCAGCAGAAAAGCATTCAGCAGCCAAGTTTAGAGAGGGGTGGGGGCGGACGAAAGAAAAGACTTCGCAACAGTCTCGAGAATGCTGTGCAGCAGCGTTTAACAGAAACAAGTCTGCCGTGCCGTGGCTAAATCTGATAGACAGGTATGTTAATTGTGCGTGACAGAATCTGATGGCACGCATTTGTCTAGTTTACCCCACTATAGGTAGGAAGTCGAAGTCAAGGATCTGAATGAAAAACAATGTTGGTAAGACATTTCTAATATACAGTTTCTTATCAGTGCAGGCTGTCTCGTTCCACTGGAGGGGAAATGCAATTGAAATTTTGCTGCTAGTTTTTCATCCGAAACGCTTGTAATTTAGGTCATCATTTTATTCAGACACTTTGTCTGTTTGAATGAGGCCAGTCAAACACATCCCCCCTCTGGTGGGTCTTCTGTTACGTGAGCTTTGCTTTTTGGGAAATAAGCGGAGGTTTTGAACACAGTAATAACTGTTCTCCCTCTCTCCTCTCCCAAAGGCATCGACTCCTTTCCGGGTTTCCTATCTCCCCTTTTCTGTCTCCCAAGGTCACCCTCCAATGCCTTGCCTAAGTGGCCCTTTGTCTATTCTGATCATGGGAGAGGCTGAATCTGAACTCAATGCTGTCCTTGCCCAATGGCCAAGCACACATGATTTCCAGCGGGCGTCACTAGGTAACGTTCCTGACGTGGCTAGAGAACTGGTTGGCAGACAGGAAGCAGAGAGCAGGAATAAACGGGTCCTTTTCAGAATGGCAGGCAGTGACTAATGGGGTACCGCAAGGTTCAGTGCTGGGACCCCAGCTATTTACAATATACATTAATGATTTAGATGAAGGAATTGAATGTAATATCTCCAAGCTTGCAGATGACACCATGCTGGGTGGCAGTGTGAGCTGTGAGGAGGATGCTAAGAGGCTGCAGGGTGACTTGGACATTTTGATGATTGGGCAAATACATGGCAGATGCAGTATAATGTAGATAAATGTGAGATTATCCACTTGGTGGTAAAAACAGGAAGGCAGATTATCTGAATGGTGACAGATTAGTAAAAGGGGAGGTGCAACAAGACCTGGGTGTCATGGTACATCAGTCATTGAAAGTTGGCATACAGGTACAGCAGGCGGTGAAGGCGGCAAATGGCATGTTGGCCTTCATAGCGAGAGGATTTGAGTATAGGAGCAGGGAGGTCTTATACAGTTGTACAGGGCCTTGGTGAGGCCATACCTTGAATATTGTGCACAGTTTTGGTCTCCTAATCTGAGGAAGGACATTCTTGCTATTCAGGGAGTGCAGCTAAGGTTCGTCAGACTGATTCCCGGGATGACAGGACTGACATATGAGGAAAGACTGGATCGATTAGCCTTACATTCAATGGAGTTTAGAAGAATGAGAGGGGATCTCATAGAAGCATATAAAATTCTGACGGGATTGGACAAGTTAGATGCAGGAAGAATATTCCTGATGTTGGGGAAGTCCACAACCAGGGGTCACAGTCTAAGGATAAGGGGTAAGCCATTTAGGACCGAGATGAGGAGAAACTTCTTCACTAAGAGAGTAGTTACCTGTGGAATTATCTACCACAGAAAGTTGTTGAGGCCAGTTCGTTAGATATATTCAAAAGGGAGTTAGATGTGACCCTTACGGCTAAAGGGATCAAGGGGTATGGAGAGAAATCAGGAATGGGGTACTAAAGTTGCATGATCAACCATGATCTTATTGAATGGTGGTGCAGGCTCGAAGGGCCGAATGGCCTACCCCTGCATCTATTTTCTATGTTTCTATGTTTCAGAGAGACTATCCTGGCCGAGCTTCCTTCTCCAACCGAAAGGTGCCAAGAGCAGTGGTAACACACCTGCCTCAGCTCCAACTAAGATCAGCTAACTCTGTACAGAGCAAGAATTGAACCCATGACCTTCTTGTCTGTTGGTTCAGCTACTCACTACCTTAATCAGGCAAGCTCGGTAGGATGCATTTCATAACCTGTTTAAAACAAGGTTGAAATGAAGAAGTGCATTCCTTCATGCAAGAGAGGGCAGGTTGGGTGTCTCCTCCTAATCCTCTGCCAAGCCTCCTCTCCATAACCAGCCAAGGAGAGGAAGATGTGCAGAGGATTAGGGAGTGATTGCTTTGACTTGCCTTCCGTCCCTGTGGGAGTATCGCATTGCCATTCTTTGCTGTAGGAGTAGCACCTTGTCGTCCTCTCCTTGCGATGGGTCGAATAGCCTCCTTCTGAGCTATATGATTCGACGTTTTTTTCCCCCTTCCCGAAGCAACTGCGGTAAAACAGGGCACGGGATCTGGCCAGGACACTGGGCATCTTGCCACCAGTTCACAAGTGAGGCAAACAACTTAATCTTTTCTTCAACAAGTCTGTCAACGGAGCTGGCTCATAATGAAATAAATCTTGTGATTCTGAAGGTGGGGTGGGGCTTTGGGACCGAGGTCTGGAAACAGACAGGATATTGTTATCAGCTCCCAGCAGCTCATGGTGAAGTGACATAGGATGCCACAGCTTATATTTTCGTCCTTCAAATTTCATGCAACTCTTGAATTTGAAAAAAAGCAATTTACATCTGTGGCTCGGCTATACTGTGAGATTCTACTCATCATTTGCTCACATTCCTCTTGTCACTGGTATCGAAAATGACTTGTGCTTCATTAATTCTCCCAACCCCCCCCCTCCCTTTGCTAATTGTTTTTCATTCCTCTCCTTGATATCGGAGTGACCACATCCAGGTTTAATCCTGTCCTTAGGCATACATAGACATTAGAACACGGACTGGGCTGCACACCTCCCATCCCCCGACCCCCCGCCCATCAGTTCATAGAAACATAGAAATTTACAGTGCAGAAGGAGGCCATTTCAGCCCATTGTATCCACGCCAGCCGACAAAGAGCCACAAGGCCCTCAGTCAGCAGCCCTGAAGGTTACATAATAAATCTATGAGCAATGAACAATGGCGGAAAGGCAAAGAACACCCAGCCCAACCAGTCCGCCCCACACAACAGTGACACCCCTTACACTGAAACATTCTACACTCCACCCCAACTGGAGCCATGTGATCTCCTGGGACAGGCAAAAATCAGATAAAAACCCAGACCAATTTAGGGAGAAAAAAATCTTGGAAAATTCCTCTCCGACCCATCTAGACGTTTCCCCTCCACACGAGCAAATAGCCCCAATGCCCTTTACACCGCCCTATACCCAGATCCCTTTATTCCCCATTTCCTTCATCCATCTATCTAATCTTATTTGCATGCTGATAGGATTTTTGCCCCAACCATGAACCCTGGAATTAAATCCCACAGCTGCACAGCTCTCGGTGTGAAGAAGTTTCTTACATTTAACCGTTTATCCATAACCCCTCCTAACTACCCTGTCCCAGCCTTTCAACATTCTAAACAGATCTATCATATTGCCCCATAATCTGCCTTGTTTGAACAAACCCCGCCCCCACCCCCAATTTTTCTTCATATTCATATTTCCACATAACCAGGCAGCAGCTTAGTCAACCTGTGTTGCACCCTCTCTAATGCTGAATATATTTCCCCGAACTGCACACAGTACTCTAACTGAGGTCTCACAAGTTTTAAATAGGATCATCATTACCTCTTGGATTTTATACTCTACACCTCCTGTGATAAAACTTATAGAGTTCCGTTAGCTTTTTTACAGTCCTAAAGGTGCTGCCTTTAGGTGCTGTGAACATGTACCTCCAAATCCCTCCTTCTCTTCCACGGCACCAAGCCTACTTCCATTCCCAGTACAGTTGTACCTCTCCAGTCCGGCACCCTCGGAACCTGACCAGTGCCAGAACAGAGAACTTCCCGAACCACGGGAGGTCTCGCTTATCGGTACCGGTGGACAGCACGGGCTCCTGTTAGTGCGTGTTGACAGCTTGTGGGTGGCTCCCTCAGCACCCGTACTCACTGGTTGACAGTCGCTCTAGCCAATCACCGCATGCCCTCACTGACTGACAGCCGCTCCAGCCAATCACTGCATGCACTCACTGACTGACAGCCGCTCCAGCCAATCACCGCACACACTGATGGCAGCCATTACAGCCGATGAAAACGTTAAAAAAAATGAAACCCTCCATTCCCTCAGGCCCAACTAATGCCGAACTACGGATGTTTCCGCACGAGAGATTCCCGGAATGAAGAGGTACAACCTGTACTGTTATTACTGTTATTTTTATTTACACAAAATATATCACCGCCCATTTGAGTTCCAAACTGCCAACTTTTAGCCCATTCCCCCATCTTATCAATGTTCCTTTGCCGATCCCTTTGGTCTTCTAAAGAATGTGCTGTACTTCCTATTTTAATATCATATGCAAATTTCAACACCACTCCCTCTTGGCCTATATCCAAATCATGAATATACGCCATTGACTAACAACCACAGACATGAACTTTTCAGCAGGTTCACAGCATCAATTTTAAGGGGCAGCAACCCAGGGTAATAATGCATTACTCTCCATAGCCCTGTGACGTTGACATCAAATGTAACATCTCCAATGTCACCCCAGCTGAGATCAATCAATTCAGCACTGCCCAGAGATCGGTCCTGGGATCTTCAATCAGACTGTCTACTGACACCACTGTGTCAGCCAATAAGTTGCACGATGTCAACCAGTGAGTTGGAGATGGGGCGGGACTTAGGGCAAGACTACAACAACAATTTGCATTTATATAGCATAATGTAGTAAAACGCCCCAAGGTGCATTATCAAGCAAAATTTGGCACCGTGTCACATAAGGACATATGACAGATGAGGTAGGTTTTAAAGGAGAGAGAGGTAGAACGGCGTTGCGGTTTAGGCAGGGAATTTCACAGCTTACGGTCAGGCATCTGAAGGCACGGCTGCCAATGGTGGAGTGATTACAGCAAAAAAGATCTATTTACTCAGCCGAAATTGCCCCCTGCTCGAAACAGGGTGTACGCACCCCGTTTCAATGGTTTTTACCGCAGCTGTGGTTGAGGTCGCCTCGTGAGCAAAATTCTGCTCTTTGTTGTTTTTTTTAAATTTGGATCCGGAAGTCGCTCTTAATGGGGGCGGTTACGCAGTGGTGGCAATACCTGAGGGGCGGAAGGCGGGTGTGGCGCGGAGTGACCGCCGTGATGATGTCATCATGGTGCCAAATGGATATATTCAAGAGGGAGTTAGATATGGCCCTTACGGCTAAGGGGATCAAGGGGTTATGGAGAGAAAGCAGGAAAGGGGTACTGAGGTGATTGATCAGCCATGATCTTATTGAATGGTGGTGCAGGCTCGAAGGGCCGAATGGCCTACTCCTGCACCTATTTTCTATGTTTCTATGTTTCACCATGGCTCTCCCCTTCACTTAAAGGGAGAGCCTTCGCGATTTTAACACTTCGATCCACTGGGCACCAGGGAGGGTTTAGGCCAGACCAGCAGCCTGACACCCAAGAGAGGGTGCCAGACTGCCTGTTGGCGGCCCGGCCGAACCCTGAGGCATAATTGTTGGGCCGACACAGCAGACGGCCGACAAAAAAAAAGCATGGTGGCAGCAGCAGTGCATCCTCCCCTTTAAGGGACGCCGTCGTTGCAGAAGGCCACAGCCTCACTGGACCAGTGGGAAAAAACAGGTTTTGGCATCGCCGCGCGGGCCGAAGATTTTCAGAGAGGAATGTCGCTGTCGGGGGGGTGGGGGTGGGGGTTAGATCAGCGGTGCTCACGGTGATGACTCGCTTACCATGGATCGGCAGCAGGGGAACGGCGGGGGGGCGATCGGGGCACCGACGGGAAACCTCGGGAGGGCAAATGGGCTATCAGCAGCCATTCCACGTAAAGTCGACGGCCACTCCACTCCGCAGCAGTGGTAACAGGCCTTAAGGAGAGGGGCAATTTCGGCCCCCGTCTGTTTAAACAGCACGCTACAGCCGTCAGTCTACAGAGTGTATTTAAAGAGAGTCGCTACAAACCGCAGCAAACAGAACTCATGCTCGGCCAAAACTGCAGCAACGTCTCCCGATAAAAGCAGGGGGATTTCTCCTGCGACATGCAGTGAGTGGAGGATAGACACACAATGCAAATTCTATGCGTAACATCGATCCCAGTCACACACAGCAGTGATTGATGGGGGAATTAGCCAATCACCTCCATTCTGTCCAGGAATCATGGTGTCACTGTATTCAGCCATGTTCAATACCACACCAGTTGACACGCATACGCCGGAGTCACTGGGGTCAGCTACACGTATATTTAACCATTCTTCCTGTAGCTTCATCAAGGGCTCCGGAAGTGAAGATGTAGTCAGAGTGGATGCAAGAAGACTCCTGTCTGGACTCTTTTAATACTGCCTGCACAGGGTGAGTGAATTCCCCTCCTCCACTCTGCCCATGAGAACATTGGTCGACTAAACTCTACCTCTATGCGTCAGAGGAAATAGAGCACTTCCAAAATGTTGGTGCCACCACTGTACGTAGCCATGACAACATCCTGCGATTCTAGAGTGTTCTGCAAGATGATGGGTACAGCCTTGGCCAGAAATATAAATGAGTTTGTTTCCCCGGGTGATTTGCGAAATGTAAATCTAAATATATGTAGCCTCCTGCGTCACTTCACCACGGACTTCCCGCACCACGGTTACCATCTTGGACAGACCACCAGCGGGAGGATGAGCAGCTAAGAGAATTGAGGGGCTCACAATATTCAGGAAAGGAGGGGTAGGGAGAAATTGGCAAAAAAAATTTTTTTAAAATTCTAGATGGAGTGTGGGTGGCACAAGAAAGGACGGGAAATAAAATGATTTAAAAGATAATTGCTTTTCCTGAACAGAGGGAAGATTTTTCACCGCTATATTTTTTTTTTACTTTTTTACGTCATTAGTTATCAGGGAATTTGCAAAGTGTCCAAAAATAAACCATCAACCTTGGAACCGTCCAACCTTCTGACTGGCTGCCTAAGCAGTCAAAGCAGGCTGTGGATATGCCTGAGTAGATCGAGAGAAGCCCTTGTGGGGGAGGTTATGTGCTGCTTCAGCCTGAAGGGGAATTTAAACCATTTTTGAAAAAAAAACAATTCCATTGTAGGAGTCGCTTTCTTCAGTGCTTTGAAGGGACAATGGACTGCACGAACATGTCAGGGCAGATACCGCAATGGGGGCACTGAAGAACGTCTGCTCGACTTGAAAGGTGAGACCAGTTAATCCCAAGTGTCTGCTCTGCTTATTAGTACAGAGTCAGCGGGCGGTACGGATGGGGGAATTGGAGCTATACCTTTATAGCGGTATCCCTGACCCGTGCTCTGACCTAGCAAGGCTCCGATACAGGAGGACAGCCTCACTGACTTTGTCCTCTTTTATGTATTAATTATTTTTATTTCCTAACGGCGAGTTAAAATAAATGAAACTCCTTATGAGGATAGATTAAAAATGAACCCTATAAAATAATCAGAAAGTGAAACACCAGGTTGCTTCCCTTCGTTTTCCTTCCACATTATTTTTGTCTTTTGTTCTCTGATGGTGTGGCGGCTGAGAATGGGATTGAAGCGCAGGGGGAATGGCAGTGCGTTACCTTACCGCCCAGTTCCTGCTGCCGACCCTCCCATCACCATTTCCATCCCATATATATAGGACCCCAGTGCAATTTTCAGGTACAAATGAGCGAAGGGTGCACCATGCAAGCTCCACCCATTGGTACTGGGCACAGAGTGAATCACAGAGTCATATAGCACAGAGAGAGGTCATTCGGCCATGTGAAATTTCACCCCTCTGTATCTGTGCAGCCGCGGCTATGAGCGCTCACCTTGATCCTCGCTGCTGAGTCTCACCAAGCTTTGCGGGTGGACCCAGTGAGAAATGAATCTTGCTGGCTGCTGGTCTTAGTGAAGTTTATTTTAGTGCTTATGTTGGCTGCACGAGACCCACATGTGGCGAGGCAGAGGTCCTGGGACAGCATTAAACACGATATAAAAGCTGCTTTCGGCTCAACGCGTGGGCTTTTAAAAAAAGAAACTAGCACACTGCTGGCGGTTTGAGCGATTTCTCTTTTTTAAATCCACCCCCAATTTTCTCTGTGATTCAGCAACAACAACTTGCGTTTATATAGCGCCTTTAACATAGTAAAACATCCCAAGATGTCTCTCAGAAGCGTTACCAGACAACATTTTGACGCTGAGCCACAAAAGGAGATTTTAGGACAGGTGACCAAAAGCTTGTCAAAGGGGTAGGTTTTAAGGGGCAACTTAAAGGCGAAGAGAGAGGTGCAGAGGTTTAGGGAAGGAATTCCAAAGCTTAGAATCTAGACAGTTGCAAACAGGGCCGCCAATGGAGGGGCGAAGGAGATCAGGGATACGCAAGAGGCCAGAATTGGAGAAGCACGGAGATCACGGAAGGTTGTGGGGCTGAAGGAGGTTAGGCAGATGGGGAGGGGGGCGAGGCCATGGAGGGATTTGAAAACAAAAATGAGAATTTTGAAATCGAGGCATTGCCGGACCGGGAGCCAATGTGGGTCAGCGAGCACAGGGGTGATGGGTGAGCGGGACTTGGTGCGAGTTAGGACACGGGCAGCCGAGTTTTGGATGAGCGCATGCTGGTTTATGGTTCCAAACAGCGCTGGCAACTCTCTGGAACCTTGCCCGAGTAGCCATTCTTCCCGTGTGGCCCGGGCACTGAACGCTGCCAAGTTATTAGACTGTGGTTCTATCCTCGCTCAATGTTCAGGTTTCAGAATGGATGTCGATAAGGGGCTGTTGTTTTGTTGTTTTGTCTCCCCTTGCCCATCGGCTCTCATGTTGCCCCAACTGCGATCAGCTAACCCGGCACCGACTGCCCATCAAACCTGGGATCTTCCTGTTCCTTAAAGCCTCAGAGCACACCAACCATCAGGAGCGCCAAGCAGCAGGCTGAAACGCTAACAGCAGGCTGAATTACCAATGTCCAAATTCACTTGCCTCACTGTAACAAAGACAAGAACTGAATTTGTTTTTAAGTTAGTCATGCCCCGTTGCAGGAACTCAGAACAAACCCACAGAGATTGCAGGCAGTCAACCAGCATCGAGCGAGCGCAACCCAACTCTGAAGCAATCACTGCAGAGGAAGTAATATAACACATATAAGTTTACTGCCGCGGCATCGAGTCCTGTTCAGATAGCAGTGAGCGGAGATGGTTCAACTCATCCTGGAAGCCGTGCCCAACTAGGGATGGGCAATAAATGCTGGCTTTGCCAGCGATGCCCACATCCTGTGAATGAATTAAAAACAAACTGTGCCACATTCAATACCCATTCACCTGTCAACTTCCCTACTCCCTGAGTAAGCGCATTATTGTGCACCTACCAATGGTAGTCAGAGACATACTAGACTTCAGGCAATGTCACACTGCACATATTCCAGGAAACAGGTAAAAGCGACAGGTTCCTCTCACATTCTGTGTAACACACAGTGGAACAGCTAGAATGTACCCTTTAATCCTCCCCCCCGACCTCACACTTTACGGTGCTAGCTCATGATAGGATATAGTTTCATGGGATAAGGCTGATTGTCATGCAGCCAATCTTCATGTGTGAACAAAGACACTGGGTGGGCTATCTCCATGAAATGGATCACAATCCTGTTCTTGTCTGACATCCACACATGAGCCAATGAGGGCAGGATAGGACACGGGGCAGCAAAGTTGTGGATGAGCTGAAGTTTATGTTGGATGGGAGGCTGACCAGGAGAGTATTGGAATAATTAAGTCTGGAGGTGACAAAGGCATTGCTGGGGCTTTCAGCAGCAGATGGGCTGAGGCTGGGGTGGAGACGGGCGATGTTACGGAGGTGGAAGTAGGCGGTTTTTGCAATTGAGAAGATATGGGGCGATGTGGAATTGGGGTTTGAAGTTACAGCAGTGTGGGTCAGCCCGAGACATCAAACAAGCGAATGCAATGCTGGTCTTTATCACCGAGTGGCTGGAATACAGAGGGGAGGAAGTGGTGCACAGATCCTTGGTCAGACCCCATCTGGAGTACTGCGTTAGTTTTGGGCACCGCACCTCAGGAAAGATATATTGGTCTTGGAGGGGGTACAGCGCAGTTTCACCAAAATCCATCTGGGGCTACAAGGGTTCACTTATGAATTATTCTGGCTTGTGTTTACTTGAGTACAGAAGATTGAGAGGGGTGATCTGATAAAAGGATTCGATAGAGTAGTGACAGAAAAGCTCTTCCCTCTGGTGGAGGATTCCGGAACAAGGGGCACTATCTTAAAATGAGAGCGAATCCATTCAGGAATGAAATCAAGAAGCATATTTTCACACAAAGGGTCGTGGAACTATGAAACTCTCTCCCCGCAAAAGGGTGTGGATGCTGAATGCATTGACATTTTCAGGACTGAGAGCGACGATTTTTATTAGGTAAGGTATCAAGGGTTCGGGATCAAAGGCGGGTAAATGGAGTTGAGGTACAGATCAGCCGTGAACTAATTAAATGGGGGAACAGGCTTGAGAGGCTGAATGGCATATTACTGCTCCTATGCTACAGTAAGTATTTGACAAAACAATAACCATAGTGACGGAGCTGCCATTGGAGGCACCGAGACTCTCCTTAAGCAGGGATTTCACTTGGTGCCACTGGTGGTTCAAATATAACCAGCTCCATCTGTGGGACACACAATATAACCAGCTCCATCTGTGGGACACACAATATAACCAGCTCCGTCTGTGGGGCACACAATATAACCAGGCTCTGTCCATGGGACACACAATATAACCAGCTCCGTCTGTGGGACACACAATATAACCAGCTCCGTCTGTGGGACACACAATATAACCAGGCTCCGTCTGTGGGACACACAATAGAACCAGGCTCCGTCCGTGGGACACACAATAGAACCAGCTCCGTCTGTGGGGCACACAATATAACCAGCTCCGTCTGTGGGACACACAATATAACCAGCTCCGTCTGTGGGACACACAATATAACCAGGCTCCGTCTGTGGGACACACAATATAATCAGCTCCGTCCGTGGGACACACAATATAACCAGCTCTGTCCATGGGACACACAATATAATCAGCTCCGTCCATGGGACACGCAATATAATCAGCTCCGTCCGTGGGACACACAATATAACCAGCTCCGTCCGTGGGACACACAATATAACCAGCTCTGTCCGTGGGACACACAATATAACCAGCTCTGTCCGTGGGACACACAATATAACCAGCTCCGTCCGTGGGACACACAATATAACCAGCTCTGTCCGTGGGACACACAATATAATCAGCTCCGTCCGTGGGACACACAATATAACCAGCTCTGTCCGTGGGACACACAATATAATCAGCTCCGTCCGTGGGACACACAATATAACCAGCTCTGTCCGTGGGACACACAATATAACCAGCTCCGTCTGTGGGACACACAATATAACCAGCTCCGTCCGTGGGACACACAATATAACCAGCTCTGTCCATGGGACACACAATATAATCAGCTCTGTCTGTGGGACACACAATATAATCAGCTCCGTCCGTGGGACACACAATATAACCAGCTCTGTCCATGGGACACACAATATAATCAGCTCTGTCCGTGGGACACACAATATAATCAGCTCCGTCCGTGGGACACACAATATAACCAGCTCCGTCCGTGGGACACACAATATAACCAGCTCTGTCCATGGGACACACAATATATAATCAGCTCTGTCCGTGGGACACACAATATAACCAGCTCCGTCCGTGGGACACACAATATAACCAGCTCCGTCCGTGGGACACACACATACAGAACTCACACCTGTGCTGTTACCTGCCGTTGCTCAATCCGTCCTGCAAAATAAACGAGGCAGATTCGGCAACAAACGGACGGGGGCCTAATGCAGAAAGAGGCAATTAACATTAGTCGGGTCTAATACCAGCCTGAAGTAGTTAGCTTCAGATCTGTCGCTGGTAGTGGAAGCAATTTAAAGTGATGAATTAACAGCGTCACACATAAATGCACAACACTGAGGGGCATTGGTCGAAGTGTGATTCTACTCCAGTGTATTGGAACAAACACACCTACTGGCAATGCTGGATAAGAGGGCAGCTCGCACGTGCCCTTGCAGCCAACTAGTAACATCCGAGAATCAGGGGTGGGTGGGACATTTGGATCTGCCTACCCCCCCCTGACCCCTTTAACATACAACACCCATGAAAGTTTGAAGCTATTACCAGACAACAAAAAACGATTATCTGGAACGTAAGAGCTATTCAAAACCTCCCTTTTTTTTAATAGCAAGTGAAACATTGACTGGAGCGATAGTAAAAGATCAAGTGGCCGAAATTGCCCCTTTCCGTAAGGCCTGTTACCACCTCAAATCGGCGGCCATGCTGCGGAGTGGAGTGGCCGCGACTTTTCGTGGAATGGCTGCTGATAGTCCAATTGCCCTGGTTATATTCTGTGTCCCACAGACGGAGCTGGTTATATTGTGTGTCCCACAGACGGAGCTGGTTATATTGTGTGTCCCACAGACGGAGCTGGTTATATTCTGTGTCCCACAGACGGAGCTGGTTATATTGTGTGTCCCACGGACAGAGCTGGTTATATTGTGTGTCCCACAGACGGAGCTGGTTATATTGTGTGTCCCACGGACAGAGCCTGGTTATATTGTGTGTCCCACAGACAGAGCCTGGTTATATTGTGTGTCCCACGGATGGAACTGGTTATATTGTGTGTCCCACAGACGGAGCTGGTTATATTGTGTGTCCCACAAATGGAGCTGGTTATGTTGTGTGTCCCACAGACGGAGCTGGGTTAGAGATTAGAGATAGTAAGGGGAAAAAGTCACTGGTGGGCGTAGTTTATAGGCCCCCAAATAATAACTTCACGGTGGGGGGGGCAATAATCAAGGAAATGATGGAGGCATGTCAAAAAGGAACGGCAGTAGTCATGGGGGATTTTAACCTACATATCGATTGGTCAACTCAAATCGCACGGGGTAGCCTGGAGGAGGAATTCATAGAATGCATACGGGATTGTTTCTTAGAACAGTATGTGACAGAGCCTACAAGAGAGCAAGCTATCTTAGATCTGGTCCTATGTAATGAGACAGGAAAAATAAATGATCCCCTAGTAAAAGATCCTCTCGGAATGAGTGATCACAGTATGGTTGAATTTGTAATACAGATTGAGGGTGAGGAAGTTGCGTCAGAAACGAGCGTACTATGCTTAAACAAAGGGGACTACAGTGGGATGAGGGAAGAGTTGGCTAAAGTAGACTGGAAACAAGGACTAAACGGTGGCACAATTGAGGAATAGTGGAGGACTTTTAAAGAGCTCTTTCATAGTGCGCAACAAAAATATATTCCAGTGAAAAAGAAAGGTGGTAAGAGAAGGGATAACCAGCCGCGGATAACCAAGGAAATTAAGGAGAGTATCAAATCAGAGACCAATGCGTATAAGGTGGCCAAGGTTAGTGGGAAACTAGAAGATTGGGAAAATTTTAAACAACAGCAAAGAATAACTAAAAAAGCAATAAAGAAAGGAAAGATAGATTACGAAGGTAAACTTGTGCAAAACATAAAAACAGATAGTAAAAGCTTTTACAGATATATAAAACGGAAAAGAGTGACTAAAGTAAATGTTGGTCCCTTAGAAGATGAGAAGGGGGATTTAATAATGGAAAATGTGGAAATGGCTGAGACTTTATACAATTATTTTGCTTCGGTCTTCACAGTGGAAGACACAAAAACCATGCCAAAAATTGCTGGTCACAGGAATGTGGGAAGGGAGGACCTTGAGACAATCACTATCACTAGGGGGGTAGTGCTGGACAGGCTAATGGGACTCAAGGTAGACAAGTCCCCTGGTCCTGATGAAATGCATCCCAGGGTATTAAAAGAGATGGCGGAAGTTATAGCAGATGCATTCGTTATAATCTATCAAAAGTCTCTGGACTCTGGGGAGGTACCAGCGGATTGGAAAACAGCTAATGTAACGCCTCTGTTTAAAAAGGGGGGCAGACAAAAGGCAGGTAACTATAGGCCGGTTAGTTTAACATCTGTAGTGGGGAAAATACTTGAAGCTATCATTAAGGAAGAAATAGCGGGACATCTAGATAGGAATAGTGCAATCAAGCAGACGCAGCATGGATTCATGAAGGGGAAATCATGTTTAACTAATTTACTGGAATTGTTTGAGGATATAACGAGCATGGTGGATAGAGGTGTACCGATGGATGTGGTGTATTTAGATTTCCAAAAGGCATTCGATAAGGTGCCACACAAAAGGTTACTGCAGAAGATAGAGGTACGTGGAGTCAGAGGAAATGTATTAGCATGGATAGAGAATTGGCTGGCGAACAGAAAGCAGAGAGTCGGGATAAATGGATCCTTTTCGGGTTGGAAATCGGTGGTTAGTGGTGTGCCACAGGGATCGGTGCTGGGACCACAACTGTTTACAATATACATAGATGACCTGGAAGAGGGGACAGAGTGTAGTGTAACAAAATTTGCAGATGACACAAAGATTAGTGGGAAAGCAGGTTGTGTAGAGGACACAGAGAGGCTGCAAAGAGATTTGGATAGGTTAAGCGAATGGGCGAAGGTTTGGCAGATGGAATACAATGTTGGAAAGTGTGAGGTCATCCACCTTGGGGAAAAAAACAGTAAAAGGGAATATTATTTGAATGGGGAGAAATTACAACATGCTGCGGTGCAGAGGGACCTGGGGGTCCTTGTGCATGAATCCCAAAAAGTTAGTTTGCAGTTGCAGCAGGTAATCAGGAAGGCAAATGGAATGTTGGCCTTCATTGCGAGAGGGATGGAGTACAAAAGCAGGGAGGTCCTGCTGCAACTGTATAGGGTATTGGTAAGGCCGCACCTGGAGTACTGCGTGCAGTTTTGGTCAACTTACTTAAGGAAGGATATACTGGCTTTGGAGGGGGTACAGAGACGATTCACTAGGCTGATTCCGGAGATGAGGGGGTTACCTTATGATGATAGATTGAGTAGACTGGGTCTTTACTCCTTGGAGTTCAGAAGGATGAGGGGTGATCTTATAGAAACATTTAAAATAATGAAAGGGATAGACAAGATAGAGGCAGAGAGGTTGTTTCCACTGGTCGGGGAGACTAGAAGTAGGGGGAACAGCCTCAAAATACAGGGGAGCCAATTTAAAACCGAGTTGAGAAGGAATTTCTTCTCCCAGAGGATTGTGAATCTGTGGAATTCTCTGCCCAAGGAAGTAGTTGAGGCTAGCTCATTGAATGTATTCAAGTCACAGATAGATAGATTTTTAACCAATAAGGTAAGTAAGGATTACGGGGAGAGGGTGGGTAAGTGGAGCTGAGTCCACGGCCAGATCAGCCATGATCTTATTGAATGGCGGAGCAGGCTCGAGGGGCTAGATGGCCTACTCCTGTTCCTAATTCGTATGTTCCTCCCGAGGTTTCCCGGCAGTGCCGATCCCCCCCGACCCCCCTCCACTGCTGCCGATCCGTGGTAAGCGATTCATCGCCCGACAGCAACATTCACCTCGGAAAATCTTCAGCCTGGTGTCAAAACCTGTTTTTTCCCGGCGGTCCAGTGAGGCTGTGGCCTTCTGTAATGGCAGTGCGGCTTCCCTTAAAGGGGAGGGCGCACTGATGCGGTCGCCACGTTTTTTTTGTCGGCTGACTGCCATGTCGGCCTGACAATTATGGCCCCGGTTCGGTTGGGCCGCCAACGGGCAGCCTGGCACCCCCTCTTGGGTGCCAGGCCGCTGGCCCGGCCGAAACCCTCCCTGGTGGCCCAGTGGGCCGAAGCTTTGAAATCGCGGAAGCTCTCCCCTTTAAGTGAAGGGGATGCGGCGCCGTGATGATGTCATCGCGGCGGTGACTCTTCTCTGCCCCCAACTTCCACCCCTCAGCTGCAGTCACCGCCCCCATTATGACCGACTTCCGGATCAAAACGAACAAAAACAGAGCCGAATGCCGCTCAAGCAGCAACAGCTGCGGTAAAAACCATCATAACGGGGTGGGAGTGCCACGTTTCGGGCGGGGGGCAATTTCTACCCCCCAAGACTCCATTCCCTCCAACTCTTGCCCGACCCACACCCCGACACTCACTCCCTTATTGGAAAGTAGCAAGATGACCTATGCCCCACTCTCCCATTGATGGGGGAAAGACAAGATCATATCTGTGGCTATTCGGGGTCTGGGGCTCAAATTCTGCCTCCAACTACTCAGGACGGGTGTGAAAAAAAGGAAGAGAGTGCGCGAGATATACAGAATAAAGGGTCAGACGTACAGATGGAAGGGGGTCAGAAAGTGAGTGAGTTGTCACCAGAGTGTCAAACATACAGTGAGTATGAGAGGCATACAGAGAGAAATAGGAAAAGAGAGTTACACAAAGGAGAGTGAGGGAGGTGACAAGAGAAAGCTTGTGTATGCTAAGAAATAGGAGCAGGAGTAGGCCATCTGGCCCCTCGAGCCTGCTCCGCCATTCAATAAGATCATGGCTGCTCTGATTTGAGCCTCAACTCCACTTCCCCGCCCGGCCCCCATAACCTTTGACTCCCATGTAGTTAAAAAATCTGTCTATCTCCGCCTTGAATATATTCAAAAGTAAAGAGGAAGACAAAAAAAAAGTGAAAGACAAAATGGAATATCAGAGACGGGATAGAATTAGAAAGTGGGAGACGAGCAGGGCGACTACTAGAGCAAAAAAAGAGTCACCACATGTGGTCTCCACGAGCAATGCCTCAGGGGATCAGTCAGTAAACTGAGAAATAAAAGGCCAAAGATGAGGAGCAGCGATTTATTTTCTCTCAGATCCCACTGTACATGGCCTGTCAAACCACAATATTACTGGAGGTCAGTCATGTTAGTAGAAACCACTCTATGTGCTGACGTTCTTGTAATTAAATTCAGCGGGTTTGGCGGTTTTCTGTTTATTGTGGGCAATCTGCCTTGGTTGTTGCTGTGCAATACTGTCAGCTCGCTGATGGGCACAGAGACCAAGGCCCAGATAGTAACGCTGGCAGGGTGCAGGGGGGGGGGGGCGGCTCTAAGCGGTCGCACAACCCGGCAAGGCCTCATTTAATCAATGCGCTGCAGAGGCCCGCCTGACAGCTGGCCAGATTGACAGGCTGACCGGCGGGCGGGAGGGCAAGCCAGGTGGGCGGAGCCGGGAACTGTGGGGACGGTCCCCTGGGGAGTTGGTGGAGTTTGGGGCCGCGATCGGCAGGCGGGGGGAGGGCTGTGAATGGGACCAGGGTGAGGCTCTGTCAGCAGTCGGGGCCGAGGTGGGGTTTTAAATGGTGACTTGTTTTTTGAATGATAAAGGAGCCAAGGGTCATGGAGAGGGGGGAGGGAAGGTGGAGTTGAGGCCAGGATCAGATCAGCCATGGTCTTATTGAATGGCTGAGCAGGCTCGAGGGGCCGAATGGCCTGCTCCTATTTCTTGTGTTCTTAGGGTTGGGGGAGGGGTTTATGAATGAAGCTGTGATCGGGGTCAGGGATGGAGGGGGTGAGGGGCTCTGTCAGCCATTGAGGCCTGGGGAAGGAGAGGGGGTCTGTCAGTAATCAGGGAAAATGGTTGCCCGGTTTAAGGGAAGCCCTCGGGGGCAGGTAAAATCCGCGCCTGCAGCTTCCGTGGTTTCCACGAAGGCCTAAATTCAAGGGGCTCGGTGCTTCGAATTCTAGTGTTTATATCTTTCTATTTAAAAAAGGAAAAAGTGCCCCCAGCTGCCAAGAGCCCTTTCCTTTGTTAATTTAAGGACTTACTGTCGCACCGGGACCTACTGTTTACAAATGAAACAGTTACAAAAAATATCATGAACTTTATCATCTTATTTGCTTATGGTGGGCTTCCTGTGTTTATGCTCACGAATCCTCTCACAGGAGTAGGCCATTCAGCCCCTCGAGCCTGGTCTGCCATTCAATGACATCACAGCTGACCTCTCCTCCCCATCTTCCCCGAAGGTGACCCTCCACCCTCAGACATTCCTCCTGAAACATATTTAATTATGCATGAAGCTTGATGGTGGGGTGCTGGTATAATATTTGGCCAGGGGGAGCATCATAGGCATGCTCAAGCCTGTCTTTACCCGCCATTCACGGTTCCATCGTGGGTTGCTGGACAACGACTAGGAGCAGCTAAACTGGGGAACAAGGAAATAGCAGACCAATTGAACAAAGACTTTAGTTCTGTCTTCACTAAGGAAGACACGAATAACCTCCCGAAAATACAAAAGGACCGAGGGTCTAGCGAGAAGGGGGACCTGAGGGAAATCCTTATTAGTCAGGAAATGGTGTTAGGGAAATTGAAGGGACTGAAGGCCGATAGTCTGCATCCCAGAGTACTTAAGGAAGTGGCCCTAAAAATAGTTGATGCATTGGTGGTCATTTTCCAACATTCCATGGTCTTTGGATCAGTTCCTATGGATTGGAGGGTAGATGATGTAACACCACTTTTTAAAAAAAGAGGGAGAGAAAAAACAGGGAATTATAGACCGGTTAGCCTGACATCAGTGGTGGGGAAAATGCTGGAAGCAATTATTAAAGATGTAATAGCAGCGCATTTGGAAAGCAGTGACAGGATCGGTCCAAGTCAGCATGGATTTATGAAAGGGAAATCATGCTTGACAAATCTTCTAGAATTTTTTGAGGATGTAACTAGTCGAGTGGATAAGGGAGAACCAGTGGATGTGGTGCATTTGGACTTTCAAAAGTCTTTTGACAAGGTCCCACACAAGAGATTAGTGTGCAAAATTAAGGCACATGGTATTGGGGGTAATGTATTGACGTGGATAGAGAAATGGTTGGCAGACAGGAAGCAAAGAGTGGGAATAAACGGGTCCTTTTCAGAATGGCAGGCAGTGACCAATGGGGTGCCGCAGGTTCAGTGCTGGGACCCCAGCTATTTACAATATACATGAATGATTTAGGCGAAGGAATTGAATGTAATGTCTCCAAGTTTGCAGATGACACTAAGCTGGGTGGCAGAACGAGCTGCGAGGAGGATGCTAAGAGGCTGCAGGGGAACTTGGACAGGTTAGGTGAATGGGCAAATGCATGGCAGATGGAGTATAATGTAAATAAATGTGAGGTTATCCACTTTGGTGGCAAAAACAGGAAGGCAGATTATTATCTGAATGGTGATAGATTAGTACAAGGGGAGGTGCAAAGAGACCCGAGTGTCATGGTACATCAGTCATTGAAGGTAGGCATGCAGGTACAACAGGCAGTAAAGAAAGCAAATGGCATGCTGGCCTTCATAGCGAGGGGATGTGAGTATAGGAGCAGGGAGATCTTGCTGCAGTTGTACAGGGCCTTGGTGAGACCACACCTTGAGTATTGTGTGCAGTTTTGGTCTCCTAATCTGAGGAAGGACGTGCTTGCTATTGAGGGAGTGCAGCAAAAGTTCACCAGACTGATTCCCGAGATGGCAGGACTGACATATGAGGAGAGACTGGATCAACTGGGCTTGTATTCACTGGAGTTTAGAAGAATGAGAGGGGATCTCATAGAAACATATAAAATTCTGACGGGACTGGACAGGTTAGAGGCAGGAAGAATGTTCCCGATGTTGGGGATCCCGAACCAGGGAACACAGTCTAAGGATAAGGGATAAGCCATATAGGACCGAGATGAGGAGAAACTTTTTCATCCAGAGAGTTGTGAACCTGTGGCATTCTCTGCCACAGAAAGTTGTGGAGTCCAGTTCGTTGGACATATTCAAAAGGGAGTTTGATGTGGCCCTTACAGCTAAAGGGATCAGGGGGTATGGAGAGAAGGCAGGGGTGGGGTACTGATGTTGCATGATCAGTCATGATCATATTGAATGGTGGTGCAAGCTCGAAGGGCCGAATGGCCTGCTCCTGCACCTATTTTCTATGTTTCTATGTTTCTCTGATCCAGGGGCAGAGAGGCCCTCTGGGAGTTAATTCAGGCCATGACTGGCGATCAACTCTTGATAATCTGCTGTGGCTTAATGGATGAGTTATGCTGAGCCACTGAGGGAGTCCAACCTCCATTTATAACATCAGACAACTGTAAGTCTACTCAACTGGTATTAAATAGCACATGAAGTGTGAGCCTTTATTATCCCTGTACGCGAGCACAGCGAAATAGGGTACCAGAGGGAGACTGAATGCAACAATCTGAAACAGGGACAATCAGCAAACCACCGAC
The DNA here is from genome assembly GCF_044704955.1 of Pristiophorus japonicus. Taxonomy (NCBI): domain Eukaryota; kingdom Metazoa; phylum Chordata; class Chondrichthyes; family Pristiophoridae; genus Pristiophorus; species Pristiophorus japonicus. The sequence goes on from NC_091985.1 coordinate 31,153,535, forward strand.
ACAAATATATCCCCAAGGACAATAGCGCTAATAAGGATTCTTTCAATAGTCTTGATTTTGTTTTGAAAAAACGCACCCGATACTGATGTTTGCTGCTTTAATGTAATCTGCCGCAGTATTTTCACTATGCCACTAAAACTGTGTTTCCTCAAATTTATGGTCCTTTTTTTTTTAAAAAAGACTTGCATTTGTAGAATGCTTCTCACGACCTTGGGACGTCCCAAAGCGTTTTACAGCCAATGAAGTACTTTTGAAGCGTGGACACTGCTGCAAAGTAGGAAACGCAGCAGCCAAACTGCGCACAGCAAGTCCCCACAAACAGCGATGAGGTAATGAGCAGCTCCGAGTCCCACTCTGTCCAGTGCCCAATTGCAACATGCTGAGTGGGCAGGTGCCAAGCGGGAACTGCAGTGACTCCCGGCCAAGGGCAAATCAGAGAGGGGGGGGGGGGGGTGCGTTGCACCTGGGCAGCCCCTGGCACCTCCTGTCTGGTGGGTATGTGGGCACTGCCAGGAAAGGCCTGTGAGCGGGCTGTATGCCCATTCTAGCAGCTGCTGGCGCAGGGCAAGCCAGGCACCAACAAAGGGATAAAAGCACAAAAGTATATAAAAGGAGGTATCTTGCCCATAAAACATCACTCCCCCCCATTAAAAATCATCACACAAGATCTTAATGAAAAGACGCGGGGCACACAGAGACTTTGAAATACATCCACTGTTCAATTCGGGCTGTCTCTTAGTTCTAACTGATAATTATGCCACACCTGTTTAACACTGCGCACTGTGGCATTAATCTTAGGCTAGTTACACCGCTAATTCCTGGTGACAGACATACGGAAATAAGAAGCCCCATCGATAGTAATCAGCAATGAGTGGTAGTGGGAAAGTGTTGTAGCCTAGCGCTGGTGACAGGCCATATCTCTCCCTGGCAGATGGGATTTAACAGGCAGGATGGTTTAAATTCACTCGTTCACAGATTTTAAACAACTCGTCCAGTTTTCATTACTGTTGCCGCAATAATCTGTCACGATCAAGGAGAGAGAAGGGAAAAAAACCACGGACTGGGTCTATTGACAGCAGCCGGGGAGAGCACAATTAACGGCGGAACAATGTCAAAGTGCTACTACCTCAGCTTCAGAAAATTTCAACATAAATTAATAGAAGGAAGCAGTAAAACCACAGCAGAGTTTATGGTACAGAAATGTGACAATGTGGAAAAGATAACCATTATTGAAGTCTGATACTACATGAAGGCTTGCTCGGCAGATTAACAAATCACTTTTACGGGCAATATGGGTAAATATAACTATTATTCCGACATCTTTATTGTTAAGTATTCCCTATTCAGAAAAAAATGGAATTACCATGAATATCTAACATCCATAAAAGTCATAAAAGTCCCAGTACTGAAAGAAAGAGCAGCTGCTGAATGGTTTAAGCATCTCCAAGGAAATATTAGGACCCTAGTTTCCATGCTTTACTTTTGACCTTTCATCTCTATGGTAACATTTTGTTCGAGTTGCCATGGAAGCAGGCTAACTGAGCATCTGTTGCCACTAGAGCTTCTGGCAAGGTGACAAGGCCCAGGCTCAGACCAAACATCAGGAACGTCTCACGTCTCACACAACCCAGGTACAAGGCCAAAAAAAGAGGAAGGGGGGGGGGGGGGGGGGTGGGGGGAGCGGCGGGGGGAAGTCTTCTATATACAAAGAATAACTCAGGCAAAACACGAGTCCCATGTTTTATACTGCCTTGAAGGTTCTTGGCTAAGAAGTGCCTGAAAGAGCGCGGCGAGGTTAAGTGGAGCTCTCGGAGTGTGCGCCCATGAAGATAATTTCTCTCAGGAGAGGTGAAATGTTCAGATTAAACATGATGGGTGGGGGCGGAGAGAGAAATCAAAGTAAGACGATACGGTAGAAAGTCTGCTGAATGTCGTGTGTCAAAAGACATCAGAGATGCAGGACCCTCCTTCATTCAAACAGAATCAAATAGATGACAGCACAAAGAGGCCATTGGCCCATCGTGCCAATGCTGGTACTGGATCTAACCATTGCAATGCTACTTCCCTGTACCACTTAACATTTGTTTTCATTCAAATGTTTATCTAATTCCCTCTTAAATTGTTACGATTAACTTGGCTTCAACACCCACTTGAGGTTATGCATTCCATATTCTAATAGCTCATCTGCACGGAAGCATTTCTTCTAATCTTTGGGCTTTAAGTACAACAATCCTAACTTTATGCCCACTTCCTCCCGATTCACTAATCAGTGGAAGCGATCTTTCACTATTTGCCCCTCAAATCCATACAAGATTTCGAACACTCCGATTAGATGCCTGCCTCTTTAACCTTCTCAACTTCATGCAGTACCAGAAGTAACTAAACGATTAGGCAAGTCCTGGCATGGCGACCAGGGAGAGCTGAGACTGGGAGGAAATGAGTTTGGAACATGTAAGCACAGCAGGTCCATGGGGCTATTTTTTGATTATTAAAAGCTTTATCTGTTTTCAATATTAACATGTGTTCAAAATACTTAACTTCTGCATTTAATGTGTTTCAGCAAAACTGCCAATACCCTGATGCACTGGCCTATAAGCCACACATGTTTGAGGGCTCCAGGTGTGCCAATAAGCAAATCCGAACAACAATGGCAGATTTATTCACTCTAAACTTCCCTTGTTGTTGTTCAACACCCCTCACCCCACCCGGCCCCCACCCGCCATTCTCTCCAGTCCACACTTTCTTCCTGTCATTTCGGCCCACGGACATCTGCGAGGACTCCGTCAATGGTCACCCTGCCAAACAGTGCTGCAGGAAGGAATTCTCCAGCCAGTTCTATCCATCCCCTCCCACCCCACAACAAATGATCCGAGCCAACAGCGAGAGATTGCTCCCTGCTCCAAGCCCATTGCAAATTAGGGAAAAGCCCTCAGATCAGTGCCAGAGTGCTGAGCCACATGTTTTAGGATAATGGAAATATCGCAGTGACAGTAAACTGACCAAGGCTTTTGGAAGGCATCTAGTCAACGAGAGGGAAACATGATTACCATACGATCATCCATGTGACCTAAAAGCATAAGTGATGAGACGATTTTGTCTTTGATTTGCATGCAGCAAATCACAGAAATGTTTATTATTATGTCAACATTATATACAGGAACAATGCTTCAGGTATGAAATTCATAAGCAGTTATTATCCATCACTAAGACCGTCTTCTTCGACCCCGTAACCGCCTGATTCTACCCCTGCCTCACCTCATCTGCTGCTGAAACCTTCATCCATGCCTTTGTTACCTGAAGACTTGACTATTTCAGCGCTCTCCTGCCCGGCCTCCCACATTCTATCCTACATAAACTTGAGGTCATCCAAAACCCAGCTGCCCATGTCCTAACTCATCACCCCTGTGCTCGCTGACCTACATTGATTGGCAACGCCTCAATTTAAAAATGATCATCCTTGTTTTCGAATCCTTTCATGGCCTCGCCATCCACTCACACCCCCCCCTCCCCCCCATATCACTGTAACCTGCTCCAGCCCTACAACCCTCCGAGATCTCTGCGCTCCTCCAATTCTGGCCTCTTGTACATTCCTGAATTTAATCACTCCACCATTGACGACCGTGCCTTCAGCAGCCTAGGCCCCAAGCTCTGGAATTTCCTCCCTAAACCTCTCCTCCTCTCTCTCCTCATTTAAGACGCTCCATAAAACCTACCTCTTTGCTCTGTTCTAATACACCCTTATGTGGCTGGGTGTCAAATTTTGTTTGATAACACTCCTGTGAAGCACCCTGGGACATTTTACTACATTAAAGGCACTACATAAATGCAAGTTGTTGTTGTATTATGTACTAAAATTCGTCATCACTGGGAATAATAACATTTGCTGCTCAACTCTCTGGCTATCTGGTTTGCAATCCAACACAACATTGTCATTACCCAAACGATCCTACTAAATCCACACTATTAAAATCCAGCATATTGTTGGTCTCGATCAGTGGGGACACGACCTGTGAATGGCGGAGCGCCTATGGAACTGTACACCAACACAAATTGGTGCATTCAGAAGTGGAGGAGAGACAAGGGAAGAAAGCTGGGCCTTTTATGAAAAAAAAAACAAGATCTCATCTAATCGATAGAAAGGGGCAGGAATACAAAGGAGTGGAAGTTACTTCAGAGTTGTATAAAGCTCTGGTTAGACCCCATTTAGAGCACAGTGTTCAGTTCCGGGCACCGCACCTCAGGAAGGCTATATTGGCCTTGGAGGGTGCAGCGCAGATTCAGCAGAATGATACCGGGGATAAAGGGGTTAAATTATGAGAGCAGATTTCATAGACTAGGCTTGTATTCCTTTGAATATAGAAGATTAAGGGGTGATCTAATTGAGGTGTGTGAGATGATTAAAGGAGTTGGTAAGGTAGATAGAGAGGAACTATTTCCTCTGGTGGGGGGGAATCCAGAACAAGGGGACACAACCTTAAAATTAGAGCTAGGCCGTTCAGGGGTGAAGTCAGGAAGCACTTCTTCACACAAAGGGTCATGGAAATCTGGAACTCTCGCTCCTCAAAAAGCTGAGGAGGCTGGGGGTCAACTGAAAATTTAAACGGAGATTGATCGATTTTTGTTAGGCAAGGGTATTCAGGCTTATGGAACCAAGGCGGGTAGATGGGAGTTATGATACAGATGAGCCATGATCTAATTTAATGGCGTAACAGGCTTGAGGGGCTGAATGGCCTACTCCTGTTCCTATACACAACACACAAAAAAAATCAGCACTCCTTACACAGGGTCACTGTGAACGGCGCAGGAGTGAAACTGCTGCTATTCCTGATAGCAGCACTGCAATACACTACAACCAGACGTCAAAAATTAACAGCACCCCTTCTCTTAGTGCTTTCGATTCCTTAACAAAGTCACTGTAGCCAGACGCATTATTACTTCATCAACAATGTTCATTTAAAGCAAGTATGGTTGCCAGCTGATGTGTGTTAAACATGTACTAAGCTCACTACAACGCCAAATGTGCTTTAAACAGGCAATCCCAGCACATCGCAGTAACAAAGAGCAACCAAAGTTCTTTTTATTGGGTATGAAAATGTCCCTGGGTCATCTCAGCTGGTTTAATTGGTGATAGTTCACCCTGGCTGGTTTCACTTTAAGGATTCCCCCCCCCTCTCCCCAATAAAAAAGGGGGAAAAAAGTTGTTTCATGAGAATAACTTCACTGTAAAGGATTCTAGTTGCAGGCGATTTAATTATAAGTGGTTTGTACAGTGCGAGCTCATTGGGCTGCACTCTCACGCATAGGAAGCTTATTATACGGGTTTCTTCCCAACAACTTCCAACATGTATTTGTGCGTGTGAATTTTCTATAAGTGAATGTGTTTGTGTGCGGCATACGAGCACGTTTTGTGTGCACGCATTCTGTAAGTTATGTGTATATATGTACTGTGTGTGTGTGTATGTTGTGTATATGTGCTCTGTGTGTATGTGCACACTGTGTGTATATGTGCACACTGTGTGTACATGTGCTCTGTCTGTTTGTGTACACTGTGTATATGTGCTCTGTGTATGTGCTGTGTGTATATGTGCTCTGTGTGTATGTGCTCTTGTTTTGTGTGTACAGCAGTGAGCACAGTTAGTTGCTATGGTGTTGGGGGACCAGAGCTTTCAGAGTGGACCAGTCATTTACTAGTCCTGCCATCTAGTGGTTCAGATGCCTTTCATACCTACGCCTGCTCAAATACAACACAAATGAACTATATCTGCATCATTATTGGAGAACCCACGGAAAGCTGCTTCTCTGTAACGTGCCCCTCTCGATAATACAGTGCAGTGAGTTCGTAATGCAAAGGGCTTATTGTCTGTAAAAATCCAATAATGTATCAGTCATGGTGCTGGCTATGAGCTTGGTTAAACAAGAAGCAAGTTCCAGTCTAAACTCTCTTGTATATGTCTGTAGTTTTTCCATTGGACTATACAAGGAATTCACTGGCACCTCAGCCAATGTTCCCTTCAAACAAATATTCCATTAAGTGGATGGTGCAGTGGGTTAGAACACTGTCCTTGCACCTCTGGGACCAGGGTTTGAAGTAAGGCCAGGCGAATGGTAGTGAAGCCTCCTCTCTGCTGGCTCTAAGGGTCCTGTATGAACTAGTCGGCATGGTCCCACAGGACAAAAGTGCTTCTAACTTCTAATCGTGTAAATCAGTAGCTTTCAAGATTTTTCTGCTGGGGAACCCCTGCAAATAGTGACACAGTCCCACAGACCTCTTGTACTAACCTCTGAAAGACGGAGCCAGCTACCCAGGGTTACAGTGCTATGCTGCGGAAATGTTTTTCACTGGCGTACAGCAAAAGAAATAATGCGCTCGTAAGTCAAACAAATGCAGCGCAATCCAGAAATATGATGACCTCATGTATCCCCTGGGATCACTTCACAGATGCCCACAGTCCCTGGGTTTCCTAGTTTGAAACCTGCGCTGTAAACAGTGAGAGGATGTAAGGCTTGGCTGGTGTGGGAAATGGATTAATACTAATGCACGGACCAGGAGACATTCCTCTGAGGTTGAGGTTGCGGTGCACTGTTGAAAGAATAGAGAGTGCTTTACTCTGCACCTGGCTTGGGAGTGATTTATACTAACACTGGATGACATAGAGTTCCCTTCTGTAACACTAGCATCTCAGTGAAACAATTGGTGTGAAGTGTACTTCCCTTCAGTCACAGCTCCTCACACAGATTGACAGGAACAGAGTAACCAGCTGCTTTCATCGTTGCCTTTGTGGGGGGGGGGGAAAGGGGCAGAGGTCTCAATTCTCTTTGTTGGTCGCTACTGTTAGCCTGCTCCAGCGTGCTTCTCGTCAGCTTGTTGCTGCTCCTGATACATAACGATATTCAGCACAACTCTACACAACAGCAGTTTCAACCCACTGGTTTTATGATGGAAGGGTAGGCCTCACCTTCAACCCGATGGTTTTTATAATGGAAGGGTAGACTGACCCTCAGCGTGCTGGTTTTATAAACGAAGAGTAGGCCTCATCTTCAGCGTGCTGGTTTTATAACACTGGACCTGGTAAAACCTTCAGCCTGCTGATTTACTTCTCTACAAAACCTCCCCCCGCACCCCACCCGCCCACCACCACAACTACCCTCATGGTAGTCTTTCCCACAGTGCATCCCCGGTTGGCGAGCTGCCCCCAGGTCTCTGTCAGCTCTCCGGGTGATCCGGCTCTGAGAAGGTGCGCTGCAACAAGCCCGAGGGAACGTTACCCCGTCACTCCTTGTGAGGAAGTACCTGGTGTCTGCCAACCCAATCAATCAAGATCGAGAAGTCGCTACACAAGGAAGCCTGCCAGCTCCTTTTCCATAGAGTAAGATATCATTTGTGTAAAAATGATGCAGAGGTGGGAAAGAGATGATGAGGTACATTAAGCTAATTAATCACCCACCAGTTCACAAGTAGCATTAGGAGCACTAGCTAACAGTGAGGTGTAATATACCAGCAGTTCAATAAACAGCTGAGCGGTAAGATGGAGATAAAATCTAATTGCCGGCTGATTTTTTTCCACATCCTCCACTTTTGTGAACAGTGAGGAGATGAGAGCTCAGCTGAATGATCATAGTGCTCAGTTTATTTGGATCGCAGATGTTTCTGTATGCGCCCAATAAAGGAGACTGTTCTTACAGAACAAACTTCTTGGCGAACATACAGCAAACAGGTCATCTGAGGGGGGCGGGGGGTGGGGGGGGGGGAGCGGTGTCTATAAAGTCTTTTCATACACTTTCTCTATTAGCCAGGGAGTCATAAACAACCTGAGGTCACGGCACGTCAGATAATGTAATATAGGCCGGTTGTACTGCAGTCTCTACATCAGCTCACTGTGCCAATTTGGAACTGTGGTCTGCAGCTGACAATCTGAGGGTCATTTGGAATTTGGCCACATGATATGTGACTACCTGGAGGAGGTACTGGCACCCCTTCAGGGTTTCACACCTGCTCTAGTATCATACAAGCCAGGGCAACGTTACCCAGTTAAACTTCATTTAATTTTTTTAAGTTCCCCAGTAGTTCTTCATCAATAACTGTACAATGTCCCGGATCTGGAATTCCGAAAACCGGACATTTTTGAGGCGGCCAAGATGGCGACATCGGGCAGCGAGGGACGAGGAAACCGATTAAGAAACGCAGTGCCGGGGCGGTGGGAATCGGTGAAGAGTGACGGGAGGCCAGAAGCGGAGGATTGGCGAGGAGTGCCAACAGTGAGGTCTGAAATCCGGCAAAATCCAAAAAACGATGCGGGTTTGGTCCCGTGGTTGGCGGATTTCAGACTATTGATTTACTTGTCCAAAATTCAGCAAAACCCAAATCCCGAGGTTGCCGGGTTTCAGATGTTGTACCAGTACTGAAAAATTCACTGGGACTCTGTTACCTCACTAATGTGTCTACATGATATAAGGTTGTACTTTTTATACAATTTCCATACTGGTGAGAGTCACAAACACTGTCAGGCATTTTGGGTTGTTAAAGAGCTGATTGACACCGGTTCTCTGGAGTCATCCCACCAATAATGTAATTCGCACTAAACATTGTAGTACAGTAAGCTTTATAGAGGGTCTCCCACAGGGTGCCCTGTACAGAGGATCTCCCACAGGGTGCCCTGTATAGAGGGTCTCCCACAGGGTGCCCTGTACAGAGGGACTCCCACACGGTGTCCTGTATAGAGGCACTCCCACACGGTGTCCTGTATAGAGGGTCTCCCACAGGGTGCCCTGTATAGAGGGTCTCCCACACGGTGCCCTGTATAGAGGGTCTCCCACACGGTGCCCTGTATAGAGGGTCTCCCACAGGGTGCCCTGTATAGAGGGTCTCCCACAGGGTGCCCTGTACAGAGGGTCTCCCACACAGTGTCCTATATAGAGGGACTCCCACACAGTGTCCTGTATAGAGGGACTCCCACACGGTGTCCTGTATAGAGGGTCTCCCACAGGGTGCCCTGTATATAGGGTCTCTTACACAGTGTCCTGTACAGAGGGTCTCCCACAGGGTGCCCTGTATAGAGGGTCTCTCACACACTGTACCCTGTGTAGAGGGTCTCTCACACACTGTACCCTGTGTAGAGGGTCTCTCACACACTGTACCCTGTATAGAGGGTCTCTCACACACTATGCCCTGTATAGAGGGTCTCTCACACACTGTGCCCTGTATAGAGGGTCTCTCACACACTGTGCTCTGTGTAGAGGGTCTCTCACACACTGTACCCTGTATAGAGGGTCTCTCACACACTGTGCCCTGTATAGAGGGTCTCTCACACACTGTGCCCTGTATAGAGGGTCTCTCACACACTGTGCCCTGTATAGAAGGTCTCTCACACACTGTACCCTGTATAGAGGGTCTCTCACACACTATGGCCTGTATAGAGGGTCTCTCACACAGTGTGCCCTGTATAGAGGGTCTCTCACACACCGTGCCCTGTATAGAGGGTCTCTCACACAGTGTGCCCTGTATAGAGGGTCTCTCACACACTGTACCCTGTATAGAGGGTCTCTCACACACTGTACCCTGTATAGAGGGTCTCTCACACACTGTGCCCTGTATAGAGGGTCTCTCACACACTGTGCCCTGTATAGAGGGTCTCTCACACACTGTGCCCTGTATAGAGGGTCTCTCACACACTGTGTCCTGTATAGAGGGTCTCTCACACACTATGGCCTGTATAGAGGGTCTCTCACACACTGTGCACTGAGTTTTCTGCCAGCTGATTGTGGCTAAGTTCTTACTCACACCTAAAGAACAGAGCACCGAAGTTCACTTCTGCTGGCTTCATTTCTGACTTCCTTAAATTTCAACACCAGCCCAATTATTGGGTTTTGTGCGCGACAAAACAGGATACCGGCAAAGGGAAAAAACAAGTCACTTGTAGTCCCGGGGCTGCTGCCAACGTCAGGCATTGTGCAAGACCGAGCGTTTCTGCCAGCAGCCAAGGAGAGTTCAGAGAAGGATCTCGACCCGGGGAAATGCTCTCAGGGCGAAGGCTTAGACACGTTCCAGAGGCACGAGGCACAGACAATAGGCTGGGCATTCACAAGCTGCTTTGAACACTCAGAGCCCTTTTTGGTTCTCACAAACACGCCGTTTATTTTGTTTCATAAAAGAATGCTGCCAGCAAACTAACTTTAGGAGCTGAGTATACGTACAGGCAGGCGATGGCTCGAGTGGAGCATAAACAACGGCATGGCCTGGTTGGGCCAAATGGCCTGTTTCTGTGCGGTATATTCTGTGTGATTCTATGTGATTGTTCAGAAATAAGGGTGTTGATATCAGAGCAAGTCCTGGAAATGCCTCGAAGGAACTTTGAAACGACAGTAAAGTTAGTAAAAACACAGAAATGGAATAGTCAGCCCAGTGCTGTTTCAGGACGTATTTACACAGTAGGTTTGTGAGAAAACTTTTGGAATATAGCTCTCTTTACAATTAGCCACAATTAATATTTAAGCACCAGTGTTTAGTGTGACACTGTATTAAACGATAAACAAGATCAATCCGAGATTGCATACATTATTCAAAAGCTACCACGAAAAAAAAATTAAATAAGCAACATTTTCTCTTCAACTCACAGCTAAAAAAAAACCCAAACAAAAATAATTTGCACTTGATTGCAACATAAATGCTTTTCTTCAAAAGAAGGAACAAACTAGATGCATTTTTAGGAGTTCCTGCATGTTAAACAAGGCAGGTATTTTCATACAACGAAGAAAAGGATAAGCTGCAGGTTCATGGCTGCCCGGTGTGTCCCGTGCACCGACAGATTTGCCAACGACCGGATGATGCCTGGCATCAGCTGAGACTGGTGCAAAGTTAGGAGACCGGTGTCCTTGTGAGCAACATACCAAGAGCAGAGCTGCGTAAACAACAACAGTGTAACTAGGAGCAAGATCGAGTTTGCCCCGGCCTCACATTTATACAATTATCACGCCAACTTGTAGATTCCTGCTGCTTTATTATGCAGAGAAGTGCACTGGCTCTTCTGGGAATTAGGGTTGTCAACCCTCCAGGATTGTCTTCGAGTCGCCAGGAATAAAACATGAATCTCTGGGACACTGCTGCCCAAGCACTGCAGGAGGCAAATCACAGCAGCATTAAAAAAAAACTGCCGTGGTTTTGTTGTTTCATTTTCTTTGAACACTTTCATTTATTAGGTCGAAGGAATATTGAAGATGAGGGGGAACAAAAGGGCTGTTTGACCAGGCGGGGCGATTGGAGGTGGGAGATCATGTGGCGAAACCTCCAGGAATACGTCCAATCAGAGCTGACAACACTATCTGACATGGACCTCGTGAAATTTGCTGTTGCTGGTCAATGAAGTAGCACAGAGCCCTTCTCCCCGTTCTCCAGGGCTGCGCTTCTTTCTCTTAAAAAAACACTCATCATTTGGCAGCCAGCGCCAGCCTTCATGGTACAATATGCACAGGCCTCAAGAGTAGGGGGTGGAGGGTGGGCATTTGCAACACTCTTTGATAAAGTTGTCAATTTTTAAAAAGCAGAACAAGTACGAGCGCCCATATACTTCATGGGTCTGAAATTGCGGTTGGAGGCTTCCGACGACCAGCAAAAAATGTAAGCACTTACCTGGTGGTCCGGGAGGTTCGGACACTTGCACTCCTGGGCCTCTATGAGCAGGCCTGCGCGGAGGCCCACGTATCCCAGGGGCGCAGGCGGTTCGCAAGTGCCCCATAGATCACGTGGGCCGGCCCAACCAATCAAAGAAGGGGGATCCCCAGTCATACCCAGTAAGAACCGAACCCCCATGAGTATGCATGGAAATACCCCCCAAAATACGCGTACACTTAAAATAAAAAATTTTTTAAACATCACATACTTAAAATTAATCAAAATGGCACTTAATTAAATATTTAAAACAAAAATTTAATTATTGAAAAATAAATACATATTTTAAAGGGTCTTAAAATAAACTTCCCTTATCTTACATGTGTTTTAATATTTAAATAAATGGAAAACATTTATTTTTATGTCCTTTAAAAGTATTACGCTGGTAAAAGCAGGCCTTACCAGGCGTAAGAATTTCACAGGCATTCGCTGGGCAGAAGTTGGGCAAATTAGCCCAACTCTCCATCCGCAGAGGCCCTTTTCCCGGGGATGCATGCAAGCTGTCAAGAAGATTCTTGACCGTTCGCAAGTTCGGGGTTTAAGCGCATGAGGAAACATGGAACCTTGCAGCCCCTATGGGCGTGTGCGCACCTAGTACTTGCCCATAGGGGCTACGAATTACGGCCCCATGTTTTTTTATCAGGTGAAGATGTAAGATTATAAGTGGAAGTGTAAAGCCCTCTGATACACCCCACTGATAATAACGGCACCAACTCACCCTGCAAGTAGGGTTGCTAACTCTGGTTGGACGTACTCCAGGAGGTTTCATCACATGACCTCCTGCTTCCAACTGCCCCGCCCCCATACTCCCGCCATTGATCACCCGACATGCCCATCCTCACGGTGCCCAGCCTTCCCATGGCAACTGGAAAGCGCAAAGATTCTTCATTACCTGAAGCAGCATTAAAGTTTTGATGCAATTAAAATTCAATTCTGAGTGCATCTTGTATTCCTCGGAGAAGCATGTGTGCATTCAGCTCAGGCTGTTAGAAAGGACTACCTTTTCTGGTCTCTTAACTGAAATGGGTGTTCGGTATTTTCAACGCACCTGACTCACCCAAGAACAGAAATCAGCCATTCAAGCTTTGGAGCTTGACGCTCAGTCAAACGACATTCTCCCCACCTCCCCCACCACCCCCCATGTCTGATATTTTTATAACTCACCAACAAAAGCGCTCAAAGAAAATTTTAAAAACTCAAGTTATTTTTTAATGCTGCTATGATTTTTCTCCTGGATTGATCACAGAAGTATTCTGGAAATTAGTCTTTCATTCATGGAGACTCCATGGCAATTCCGGAGGATTGGCAACTCCTCTCTGTAATGGCTGTTTTATTCATCATCATAGGCAGTCCCTCAAAATCGAGGAAGACTTGCTTCCTCTTTAAAAGTGAGTTCTCAGGTGACTGTACAGTCCAATACGGGAATTACAGTCTCTGTCACAGGTGGGACAGACAGTGGTTGAAGGAAAGTGTGGGTGGGGAGTCTGGTTTGCCACATGCTCCTTCCTCTGTCTGTGCTTGCTTTCTGCATGCTCTCGGTGATGGGACTCGAGGTGCTCAAAGCCCTTGACCGGGATCAAGCAGGGCTGAGTCATCGCGCCAACACTCTTCTTGATCTTCCTTGCTGCAATGCTCCATCTCACGCTCAACAAGCTCCCCGCTGAAGTAGAGCTAAACTATAGAACCAATGGGAACCTGTTCAACCTTCGTCTCCTCCAGGCTAGATCCAAAGTCGTCCCGTCCTCTGTCATCAAACCACAGTATGCAGACGACGCTTGCGTCTGCACACATTCAGAGGCCGAACTCCAAGTTATAGTCAACATCTTCACTGAGGCGTACGAAAGCATGGGCCTTACACTAAACATCCGTAAGACAAAGGATGTACAGTACTCTCGAAGTCAATGGCACTTATTCAGTTTTACACCGGACCACATGTTTGTGGGTCTTGGGAGCTGCTGTTGGATCTCCTGTTAAAAGTACAGAGCCAGATTCCCAGCCGTCTTGCTATGGGTCTAGAACAACCTGAACCCCCGGATGTGGCCTCAATTCTGTGTGTTGTCTGAACAACGGCACCTCCAGCAGCGCAGCACTCTTTAGCATGGTAGTGAATATCAGCCTGGATTATGGGCTGTAATCCCGGACTAGGTCTTGAACCCGTAATCGTCTACACCAGAGGCCTGACACAAAAAGGGAAGGAACCAAAGGAAGAATAAGGCTGAACAGTAACACTCGGGCCAGATCTCCTGACTGACTGACTGCTCTGCTGAGGAATAGTGAATGTTGCCATTAAGAGAGGATTAGAAAACAAAATAAAATGTAAAAAAAAACAGTAAAGCAGGGATTTCCCATCCAACCCACAGTAGAATTGTGATTATTTCCATTACAAACACTCTGGATTATCCATATTCCCTGTAGAAACACTGAATGATCCACACTGCTATTATAAGCATTGATTATTCTTGTGAATTTTCATGGAAACTGCTTTTGCATAAACCAGCTAAAATTCAATTGAATGTTTTTCATTAATTTTTCAGACTCTACTTCCTGATGTAGCAGGATGACTAATTGTTATCCAGACGTTTAGTGCCTGATAGATGTCACTATTATTGTAGCTTTGGGTGCAGCCGATGATCAGGAGTTGGGTTGCTAGCTACTCTGGTATGGTTGCTATTAATCTTGCCTCTGACTCTAAAGCTTACGGGTTCAAAGCTCCAGTCCCAGCCTAGTGCTGCCACTGTGGTCTGAGAGAGTGCGGCATTATTGCAGCAATTCTCAGCTGAGACATTAAATCAAGCTCGCGTCTGCCTGTTCCAGGGATTCAGGTTGATGTGAAGGATCCTGTGGCACTATCCCAGTGCCCGGATCCACAATCCTTCCTCAATCAATACCATTCGAAACAAGGTTTAACTGATCATTTGTCCCACTGTTGTCTGTGGGATCCTGTTGTGTGCAAAAAGGCTGCTGTGTGTGGCTATCTAACAACAGTCACTCCACTCCTAAAGTCATTGTTGTATGTGAGGTGCTTTTGAGGCGTTTGTGAGAGATATGAGGAGGGAATCTATTGACTGCAAGTCTTTCCTATACTGCTGGAAACTTGACTGGCAAATTGAAAACCACCAATCATAGAAGCTCAGTGTATCAGATGAAGGATCGGTGGAAGAGTTCCGATTCCTTGCCGGCCCGCCCCCCCCCCCTTATCCCTCACTTCCATTGTGACGCAGAACCGAGGTTCAACTACACTTCTTGGCTATCACTGTCCTGATCAAATTTTAAGTTAGATCTGCTTGTTTACACATCTCCTTGTTTGCCATTTTCCTTTTGTATTCCGGATAATCATAAGTATTTCTACCTGGGAGGCTGTCTGGAAATCTCGCTGTGATTAGAGCAAAGGCTGGAAGATACACTATGTGTAAAATTCAAGGGACTGACACCTGAAGTCACACACGAACTTGCACGTGTGTCAGATCGAGAGACGGCAGACAGTGTGAGCTGTACTCTTGCGTCAATGCCCAAGAACGCACAGATCTTCATGTCAGACCGCGTGACTGCCCATCCCTCCCATGAATCTGGCGGTCGGATGCAGCAGAATGTCACAAGTAGAATTTGTAAGTGTGGGTGGAGTACACAGCCCACCTCAGCTGCCTGGTAAATCAGATGATCATGTTTGGGGAGGAATTCCAGAGCTTAGGGCTGGAGGTACGGCGGCCACCGGTTGAGCGATTAAAATCGGGGATGCGCAAGAGGCCAGAATTGGAGGAGCGTAGAGATCTCAGAGGGTTGTAGGGCTGGAGGAGATTACAGAGAAAGGGAGGGGCGAGGCCATGCAGGGATTTGAAGACATAGGTCAGTTTGGTTTCTCTCTCTCTCTCCCCCAAGACCTGGAACAGTTGAGGCCATTCCTCCCATGCCACCGCACGCCCCCCCCCACTCCCAAAGGTCAGGTGCCCTACTTCCACTCAGCATCTTTACACTGTGGCACAGCCAAGACTGGGGATTCAGCACTGGGGGTGGTGGCATCCTGTGTACGAACCAATGTCCCATCACCCAGTAGTGCAAAGGAAAATGCAAAGGCCGCCGGTTAGTTAGTAATTACCACGGAGGCTGAAGAAGTGTTGAGCCTCACCGGAGGAAACAGTTAAAAGTTTCAATATTACTGATACTGATCCTGTTACTGATGCCGAGCAGCACAAGACAGGGCATTAGACAGCGCCTCAGCTGCCTGCTCACTGAGCGTTGGTGATTATCATTACCCCAGGCCACTGTGGAACAGCGCCTAATTCTCTTATTGAAGTGTGATTCAATAAGAGGCAGATTACAACACAACAAAACCGGTGATTAGGAAGATAATAGCAGGAAAGTACATAGCAGGATTAAATGAAACCCACGAGTGCACATAATACACAAAAAAACAAAACACACGGGGGAAAAAAGGGGACTGACCAAACAGGAAACAAGAAGGCAGGATACACACACACACAGACACAAAGTGACAGGAAGCGACTGCTTTGAGTCATCCCTCATGCTGCATTTATACTGTATTGCCACTGACGATCCCAACTTCGTGTCCTGGTTTGTATTTGTCCCTCAACCAGCATCCCTATAACAGATGATCTGGTCATTATCGCATTGCTGTTTGTGGGAGCTTGCTGTGTGCAACTTAGTAGCTCTGCTTCTTACATTACAACAGTGACTGCGCTTCAAAATGTACTTCATTGGCTGTAAAGGTTAGAATGTGGAGCTCATTATCACAAGGAGTAGTTGAAGCGAATAGCATAGATGCATTTAAGGGGAAACTCGATAAACTTGAGGGAGAAAGAAATAGAGGGCTATGTTGATAGGATGTGATGTGATGAAGAGGCTGCTGACATAGACCAGTTGGGCTGAATGGCCTGTTTCTGTGCTGTACATTCCATGTAATACTATGTAAAGCGCTTTGGGGGCGTCTAGAGGCCGTGAAAGGTGCTATATAAATAAAGAACGACTTGCATTTATAGTGCCTTTTACGGCCTCAGGATTTTCCAAATTGCTGTACAGCCAATGAAGTACATTTGAAGTGTAGTGTAAGTCTTTCATTTAACAGCCCCCCTGATGCCTCCAGTGTCGTGTAGCACCACCCCGTGAGGTGGCTTCTCCCCACAGTATCCGGGGCAGAGTATCAGACAGAAACACAGAGGGGGCAGATTCCACAGTGCCCAGAGCCAACATGTGCCCAGCCTCTGCTAATCTTATCTTCTATTCCTTTCTCCCTCCTGTGTTTATCGAGCTTCCCCTTAAATGCATCCATGCTAGATGCCTCAACTGCTCCTTGAGGTAGCGAGATCCACATTCTCACCACTCTCTGAGTAAAGAAGTTTCTCCTGAATTTCCTATTGTATTTTTTAGTGACTATCTTATATCTATGGCCCCTAGTTTTGATCTCCACCACAAGTGGAAACATCTTGCTCAGGTGCAGGACCCTTACCCTCGGCGGGGCATGCAAGGGGGGGGGACGGGAGTTGGAGACTGCCTGAGAGTTTGCCTGACGAAACTCGGCCCACACTTCAAACTCTGCAGACTCTTAACCTCACAAAACTGAACTGACCGAAGTCTCCCAGTGCTGAATGTGGGACGCGACAAGACCGACTCTATCTGGTTGAATCTGTGCGGCTTAATGCTACCTGCTGAGGGAGCTCTTCAGACTGCATTGGAGAAGGTACTGGGCGCTCCAGACCTTGGTTGGACCAGATCCACAATGCCATATAGTGTGCTGTGTCTCACTCAGGTGTCCTCAAGTTGCCGCATGCCATGATCTGCTTACTTGTGTGTCAGCCGTGGCTCAGTGGATAGCGCACTCGCCTCTAAGTCAGAAGGTTGTGGGTTCAAGATCCACTCCAGGAACTTGAACACATAAATAAATCTAGACTGACACTCCAGTGCAGTGCTGAGGGAGTGCTGCACTGTCGGAGGTGCCGTCTTTCAGATGAGACGTTAAACTGAGGCCCTGTGTGCTCTCTCAGGTGGGTGTAAAAGATCCCATGGCCCTATTTCGATATTGGCCCCAGTGTTCTGGCCAATATTTACCCCTCAAATCAACATAACAAAAACAGTTTATCTGGTCATCATCACATTGCTGTTTGTGGCAGCTTGCTGTGCGCAAATTGGCTGCCGCGTTTCGTACATTACAACAGTGACTACACTCCAAAAGTACCTAATTGGCTGTAAAACACTTTGAGACGTCCGGTGGTCGTGAAAGGCTCGATATAAATGTAAGTCTTGCTTTCTTTTACTTAGTAAGATGTCACCTCTTCTCACTGTGGCTCGTCACGCTTCTTCGCAGGGTTTTGCCAAGATCTTTTGGCGTGTGGTTTGGAGAGGGACAAAGGAGGAGATGAGATCTTGAGTGTGCCCGCTGTCTGGCAGCTAACCAGGTAAACCAGGAGAGGAAGATGCCACAGGAGAGCGGGAATCGTCTCCTCCAGCTTACATAGCAAGCAGGGCCAGTGACCCCAGCCAAGCACAACAGAATGGAAATGAGTTACAGCTACCGCGAGTAAGTAAATCAGCAATGTTTTTGCCTGGGTGTCTTGCTTTATTCCTGCCAATCCAGTCAAAGCTTTGGAGGTTACAAGTTAATCAGAAACAGTCCCTCTCCCTGCTTCATTTTCCCATGGGGTGGGAATTGGGTGATGTCATACCCACTAGAAAATTGCTTCCTTAAAATAAGATGGGCCCATTGCACTGAAGACATGCTGTCTGGGCATTGTGGCGTTGCCTAATTTATCTCTGATTGAAGAGCAAGAACATTCAAATGAAACCTCACTGTCACAACAACATTACCCCCAAGTGACATCCCGATTCGCATCATCAGAATTTCTATAATACAGTATTGTGTGTTTTTATTGAGTGAAAAATGCTTTTCAAATATGCTTTTCACATGAAGAGAAGTGCCACTTCTTGATACTAAATAGCTAAATTGCTTTTGGTGCACAGGAAAGGAAGTCAAGTACAATGCAAGGGACACAGCACAAAGAAAACATCAGCATACAATGTGCGCAGAGCACAATGCAAAATATACAGAGCTAAGGACCCAGAACACAATCAAAACAGCACATGCAAAGGACACAGAAACATGCAGAGCACAGAGAGCACATTGCAAAGGACATAGAGCGCAATGCAGAGAATACAGAGCATGGTGCAGAGAATACAGAGCATGGTGCAGAGAATAGAGAGCATGGTGCAGAGAATATAGAGCGTGGTGCAGAGAATACAGAGCGTGTTGCAGAGAATGCAGAGCATGGTGCAGCGAATATAGAGCATGGTGCAGAGAATACAGAGCGTGTTGAAGAGAATACAGAGCGTGTTGAAGAGAATGCAGAGCATGGTGCAGCGAATATAGAGCATGGTGCAGAGAATACAGAGCGTGTTGAAGAGAATACAGAGCGTGTTGCAGAGAATACAGAGCGTGTTGCAGAGAATACAGAGCGTGTTGCAGAGAATACAGAGCGTGTTGCAGAGAATACAGGGCTTAGTGCAGAGAATACAGAGCATGGTGCAGAGAATACAGAGCGTGTTGCAGAGAATACAGAGCGTGTTGCAGAGAACACAGAGCATAGTGCAGAGAACACAGAGCAGAGAACACAGAGCGTGGTGCAGAGAACACAGAGCGTGGTGCAGAGAACACAGAGCATGGTGCAGAGAACACAGAGCATGGTGCAGAGAACACAGAGCATGGTGCAGAGAATACAGAGCATGGTGCAGAGAATAGAGAGCATGGTGCAGAGAATACAGAGCATGGTGCAGCGAATATAGAGCGTGGTGCAGAGAATACAGAGCGTGTTGCAGAGAATGCAGAGCATGGTGCAGCGAATATAGAGCATGGTGCAGAGAATACAGAGCGTGTTGAAGAGAATACAGAGCGTGTTGAAGAGAATGCAGAGCATGGTGCAGCGAATATAGAGCATGGTGCAGAGAATACAGAGCGTGTTGAAGAGAATACAGAGCGTGTTGCAGAGAATACAGAGCGTGTTGCAGAGAATACAGAGCGTGTTGCAGAGAATACAGAGCGTGTTGCAGAGAATACAGAGCGTGTTGCAGAGAATACAGGGCTTAGTGCAGAGAATACAGAGCATGGTGCAGAGAATACAGAGCGTGTTGCAGAGAATACAGAGCGTGTTGCAGAGAACACAGAGCATAGTGCAGAGAACACAGAGCAGAGAACACAGAGTGTGGTGCAGAGAACACAGAGCATGGTGCAGAGAACACAGAGCATGGTGCAGAGAACACAAGAGCATGGTGCAGAGAACACAAGAGCATGGTGCAGAGAACACAAGAGCATGGTGCAGAGAATACAGAGCGTGTTGAAGAGAATACAGAGCGTGTTGCAGAGAATGCAGAGCGTGTTGCAGAGAATACAGAGCGTGTTGCAGAGAATACAGAGCGTGTTGCAGAGAATACAGGGCTTAGTGCAGAGAATACAGAGCATGGTGCAGAGAATACAGAGCGTGTTGCAGAGAATACAGAGCGTGTTGCAGAGAACACAGAGCATGGTGCAGAGAACACAGAGCAGAGAACACAGAGCGTGGTGCAGAGAACACAGAGCAGAGAACACAGAGCATGGTGCAGAGAACACAGAGCATGGTGCAGAGAACACAAGAGCATGGTGCAGAGAACACAAGAGCATGGTGCAGAGAACACAAGAGCATGGTGCAGAGAACACAAGAGCATGGTGCAGAGAACACAGGGCGCGGTGCAGAGAATACAGGGCGTGGTGCAGAGAATACAGGGCATGGTGCAGAGAATACAGAGCGTGTTGCAGAGAATACAGGGCATGGTGCAGAGAATACAGGGCATGGTGCAGAGAATACAGAGCGTGTTGCAGAGAATACAGGGCATGGTGCAGAGAATACAGGGCATGGTGCAGAGAACACAGAGCATGGTGCAGAGAACACAGAGCATGGTGCAGAGAACACAGAGCATGGTGCAGAGAACACAGAGCATGGTGCAGAGAACACAGAGCATGGTGCAGAGAACACAGAGCATGGTGCAGAGAACACAGAGCATGGTGCAGAGAACACAGAGCATGGTGCAGAGAACACAAGAGCATGGTGCAGAGAATACAGGGCGTGGTGCAGAGAACACAAGAGCATAATGGAAAGCACACAGTAGCACATTGAGAAGGACACATTAACATAGAGCAAAATCTGTGTTAAACATCCTAACTGCAAAATTGCATGGTGCCAATTCAAAAATATCTTTCTGTGCTTGAGGAGCTGGTGATTGTGTCACTAAGCCACAACATGCTCCTGTACACAACATGTAGACATAGCTGTGGAGAGAGGCTCCACAGGACACTCCACATGCAGATTGCCCAGAATTATTCAACAGGGAGCTAGCTGCTGATAGTGTCAACCTGACAGACCAAATAAATCAAAGATGCTGTATCCCTTCCCCTGCTCTGGTGCAGATACACATTGCACGTCTTCACACATTAATCACAACAATTACCTTCATGCCAGCCACATGCTGCTCTAATTCATCAAGAGCAGGTCAAATCACACTTCTTGTTCACACAACCAAATAAACTATACACACAGTACGAAGTACATCCGAAACACAACTGACTTGTGTTCGCAAGTTTCCTTAACACTTTTACTTTCTTTTCATACGTCATCTTTCCTGAAGTCAGTGACTCAAGCTGGGTTCAAGGTTTCATATGTATCTCATCCACATGCCCATTCTTTTTTTTACTTCCTGAGAAATGTTCTCCTTTCCCCCTCCTTTCCTGATGCATCAACTTGTGCCGTGGTAGTTTCTCCCAGTGCCTGCTCCTCTCCTTTACCTCACCTGGGAGTTACCGGCACCTGGGAGTCCCTGGCCAAACACCGCCCTAAGTGGAGGAAGAGCATCCGGGAGGGCGCTGAGCACCTCGAGTCTCGTCGCCGAGAGCATGCAGAAACCAAGCGCAGACAGTGGAAGGAGTGTGCGGCAAACCAGACTCCCCACCCACCCTTTCCTTCAACGACTGCCTGTCCCACCTGTGACAGAGACTGTCATTCCCGTATTGGTCTGTACAGTCACCTGAGAGCTCACTTTTGGAGTGGAAGCAAGTCTTCCTCGATTTCGAGGGACTGACTATGATGATGATGATGATGACCTCACCATGGTGACCTGCTAGCAGACCATTTGACTGCAGGAGAGGCAATCCTGGTCCTTTCCTTAATCCGACTTCCATGCACACACACACAAGCATTTTCTGGCAGGAGGACCTGGATGAGGACCTGGAGTGACTCTGGATGAGGATCTGGAGTGACTCTGGATGAGGACCAGAAGTGACTCTGGATGAGGACTGAGGGACTCTGGATGAGGGCCAGGTGTGACTCTGGATGAGGATAGAGTGACTCTGGATGAGGATCAGGAGTGACTCTGGATGAGGACTGAGGGACTCTGGATGAGGACCAGGAGTGACTCTGGATGAGGACCAGGAGTGATTCTGGATGAGGACCAGGAGTGACTCTGGATGAGGACTGAGGGACTATGGATGAGGACCAGGAGTGACTCTGGATGAGGACCAGAGTGACTCGGGATGAGGACCAGGAGTGACTCTGGATGAGGATGAGTGACTCTGGATGAAGACCAGGAGTGATTCTGGATGAGGACTGAGGAACTCTGGATGAGGACCAGGAGTGACTCGGGATGAGGACCAGGAGTGACTCGGGATGAGGACCAGGAGTGACTCGGGATGAGGATGAGTGACTCTGGATGAGGACCAGGAGTGATTCTGGATGAGGACTGAGGGACTATGGATGAGGACCAGGAGTGACTCGGGATGAGGACCAGGAGTGACTCGGGATGAGGATCAGGAGTGATGTCCCTCATTGACTTTCCCTCTCTAGCCCAGAGTTGCTAAGGTCGCCTGCAGCACAGTCTACTGTCCGGGCTGAGATCGCTTAGTGTGACACGGAAAAAGAGTCAAACCCGAGGCCTCCCTGGTCAGCTTGGCTCAGCTACTCAGCCTGGAATGTCAGCAGGCTATGGAACCATAGGAGGACAAGGCATCCAAGCCTGTCATTGACTGATGTCTACAGCAGGAGTCTCAGACAGGAATCAGCAGTGAGACAATTCTCCACACCCTCACCACCAACCCTCCGCCCAAGGTCACTGAGGAAAGTCTTGTGTTACACTGGCTGCAATCAGCTAACTCCCACCATGAATCAAACTAAGGGCCTTCCAGGTCTGACAGATCAAAAGGAAGACCTCAGGACGTCCCAAAGTGCTTTACAGCCGATGAAGTACGTTTGATGTGTAGTCACTGTAGGGAACACAGCAGCCAATTTGTGCACAGCAAGGTGTTAATGACTGGATGTTTTAGTGATGTTAGTTGAGGGATAAATATTGGTGAGGACACTGGGATGACTCCCCTGTGCTTCTTCGAAATAGTGCCATGGGATCTTTTACGTCCACCTGAGAGAGCAGATGGGATCTTGGTTTAATATCTCATTTAAAAGACCTCTGACAGTGCAGCACTCCCTCAGTACTGCACTGGAGAGTCAACTTCGATTCTGTGCTCATGTCTCTGGATGTGGGACTTGAATCCACGATCTTCTGACTCAGAGGCAAGTGTGCTACCAACTAAGCCACGGCTGATACACTCAGTACCACCTCACTTGGTGCATTTAACAACTGAGCTGTCAGGTGTGCTCCATTTGTATTGTTAATACAGTATGGTGAATTGCGTCAAATTTAAGCGAACACAGGACCGGGTGACTCACCCTCTGTGTGCTGGGACATGGCTTTCAAATTCAGTTAATCCCTTCCCGTCAGAGATGGGAATCGAATGGAGGTGGCAACTTTCCCAATAGGCAGGGAAAAGAAATCGGGATGGAAATCAACTCTCGAGTATCTCACTGCCAGCCAGCCCGAGCGGCTCTGTCGAGTCAGAGTCAGTCAGCGTGCCTGCTGCCTCGGGGGCGGGGGGAGAGGGTGTGTGTGTGTGTGTGTGTGTGTGTGTGCGTGTGTGTATGGGTGTGGGTGTGTATCTGTGTGTGTGTGTGTGTGTATGTGTATGTGTGTGTATCTGTGTGTGTGTGGTTTTGTGTGTGTGTGTGTGTGTGTGTGTGTAGGGGTGTGGGTGTGTATCTGTGTGTGTGTGTGTGTAGGGGTGTGGGTGTGTATCTGTGTGTGTGTGTGTGTGTGTGTGTGTGTGTGTGTATCTCTGTGTGTGGGTGTGTGTGTGTATCTCTGTGTGTGGGTGTGTGTGTGTGTATGTGTGGGTGTGTGTGTATCTGTGTGTGTGTGTGTGGGTGTGTGTATGGATGCGTGTGTGTGTGTGTGTGTGTGTGTGTATGTGTGTGTGTGTG
Organism: Pristiophorus japonicus; assembly: GCF_044704955.1. Lineage (NCBI taxonomy): Eukaryota > Metazoa > Chordata > Chondrichthyes > Pristiophoridae > Pristiophorus > Pristiophorus japonicus. The sequence goes on from NC_091985.1 coordinate 31,177,532, forward strand.
TGTGGAGGTGTGAATGTGGGTGTGTGTGTGTGGGGGGAGGGGGACTAACAGAGTGAGCGAATGCAAAAACAAAAACAAAGTTGGATGCGGAAAGAGGTGGAACTGTAAAACCCGCAAACGCCAGACAAAATTGAAATGCACACCATTATACCCAACATTAAAGATTGAACAGACTGGGACTCTTTTCTTTAGAAAAGAGAAGACTGAGGAGTGACCTGATAAGACGTTTTTAAGATTATGAAAGGGTGTGATAGGGTAGATGTAGAGAAGATGTTGTGGAGGAGACCAGAACTAGGGGCCATAAATATAAGATAGTCACTAATAAATCCAATAGGGAATTCAGGAGAAACTTCTTTACCCAGAGAGTGGTTGGAATGTGGAACTCGCTACCACAGGGAGTGGTTGAGGTGAATAGGATCGATGCAATAGAAGGATATGTTGATGGGGTTATATGAAGAAGGGTTGGAGGAGGCTCGTGTGGAGCATAAACACCGGTATGGACCGGTTGGGTTGAGTGGCCTGTTTCTGTGCGGTAAAATCCACGTAATGTCTTCCGTGCCACGCAAAGCCTTCGCTGTTATGATGGAAATACCGAGAGCTGGCATGCTGTGCTCCTGTAGCTGAAGTAAACCTATTGTGAGTCACGGGTTATCCGATACAACACTGGCAGCCACATGCCGACCTCAAAGTGCTTAATAATTCCTTACAGTTGAAAGCTACAAAATCCTTCACTTGTTGCCCAGCATACAGTAACTCCGCTGCCCCTCACCCCCAAATGCAAGGAGGAATAATACAAAGAGACGAGTCGTTTTCGCCCCCTCCCCCTCCCCCTCCGCACCACCCCTTCCCGCTGCCCCGAATATAACAGGACCTCCCTCCTGCAAATGATCCACAGCCGATGCTTCTTTAAGCTTTCGATTGCGCAGTTCGGGTCACAAGCCTTTTCATGCATCCATAAAATTAATTAATTGGTGTAAATACTGTACATTCTTAGAAGTGTAAGAGGCTTTGCGCAAGGCTTATGAAGCTGGAAAGAGGTTTTGCTGCAGATATTTGGCTTTCTCCAAATAAAGGGTTGCCGACGCTGCTTTAAAAAAAAAATGGCCAAAAGTCAACTGGACCACATTTTGAGAATTTCTGACCCGGATGTGGATCAAAATACTCACGGGGAATACCCATCCACATTGCGGCCCGAGACGCAAAGCTGCCGTCCATACAGGTAGTCGGCAGGACTCAACGTCAGTGATCCTGTCACACTGAAAGCACGGGGATGGTATGTGGAAGTGATACGGTAGGTTTTTTGCTCCTGCCCCTTCAGTGCCTGGACTGTAGCGGCCTGACTTCACCAAGGTCCTTTGGAGTTACATTGAACGGGCCAAACTCTACATCCTGGGGCCTGAGAGCTGGCCAGGGTGAAGCTGGAGTGCTCTTGTCCTGGCCAATATTTATCTTTCAACCAACATAACAAAAAAACAGATTTTCTGGTCATTGTTGTTTGTGGGAGCTTGCTGTGCGCAAGTTGGCTGCCGTGTTTCCCACATTACAACAGTGACTACATTCCAAAAGTATTCCATTGGCTGTAAAGTGCTTTGAAACATCCAGTGGTATAAATGCAAGTCTTTCTTTCTATCTGAAGCTGAGGACTATTACTAGCCTATTCCTATTATTCTTCCTCCACGCACTCACATGCATAAGTAGCAGCACAGCATATCATCTTATTCGGCAGGTAAGCTCTGTTTGAAGGAATGTCTCACAGCCAGAATTCTAATGTGTCCCTCTTCGGTTTCTATAAGTGAGCTTCAGGAACCAACAGTCACTCCTGCCAGCAATTCCGAGCACAGATATATCCATCCTGAAGGGATTAGCTCGTCAGCTATAGGTAGATTCACTGAGGTAGGCACAGAGCACAGGTGAGCAGCAGCAGGTGAGGGTGGCGGAGGAAGAGTGGGGGACCTTCTGACCAGAGTGCCAGCTTGTGTCCATCCCCAAGCGCGAAGGCCCAGGACCCAGAACTCACAGGCCCTGCATTTAAAAGGATGTTTTCTGCTCTGCTAACGTTTCTGCTGTCATTAGAGGGCGTGTTGAGCACCCTGCAAGATTCGGTGCCAACTCTAAGGAGTCCAGTGGCTGCATTTTGATCACGTTGCCCGGCTTCAACACGGTGGACAACTGGATGGAGGAGCCAGCACACACAGCTTCACTGCCCGTATTGCTGTCCAGTGATCCCCATTGCAGATCAGGGGACATTCGGAGGGAGTGCCAAGCAGCAAGGTCATGGCTGGTGCAGTCACATTATATCCATCCAGCACCCCCACCCTTCAAATGTGAGGAAGTTGGCAGGACAAACCAGCCACCGCAGCATCAGACGGGGGGGGGGGGGGGGGGGGGGGGGGCGGCACCAGCTGTAGAGTAATCTCATACTCCAATTAAAGAGTACACAGGACCACCTCAATCCCAAGCGTTTCCCATCCAAGATTTAATTTAATTAAATAGAACAAGGTCATATAGGGATGGCAGTGCAGGTGGTGTGCTGCAACTGCAGCATGTGGGAGTTTGTGATCCCGAACAACCACATTTGCAGTAAGTGCCTGCATCTTGAGGAACTTCAAGGGGGAAGAGTTACCTGGACACTTTGATCCAGGAGGCAGTCACACCCCTTAGCTTAGGTAGTAGTCAGGGATAGGAGGGTGTGACTGTGAGTCAGGCACAGGCAGGTAAGGGGACCTCAGGGACCTCAGCCTTTGTCCTTATCCAACAGGTATGAGGTTATTGCTGCCTGTGTGGATGAGGGAAAAGCCTGCAGGATGGGTGAGCAGGCTGACCATGGCACCATGGTGCAGGAGGCCATTCAAGTGGGGGTGTGTGAAAGGGAATGTAGTTGTGGTAGGACGCAGTATAGTCAAAGGGATAGATACTGTTCTCTGCAGCCGCGACCGGGAGTTCCAAAAGTTGTGTTGCCTGCCCGGCGCCTGGTTAAAGACATCTCCTCACGGCTGGAGAGAAACTTGGAGTGGGAAGGGGAGGATCCAGTTGTCGTGGACCACATAGGAACCAACAACATAGGTAGGACTAGGAATGAGGTTCTGCTGAGAGAGTTTGAGGAGTTGGAGTCCAAATTAAAAAGCAGAGCCTCAAAGGTAATAATCTCTGGATTGTTACCTGAGCCACGCGCCAATTGCCAATTGCCACAGGGTTAAGCAGATTAGAAGGTTGAATGTGTGGCTCAAAGAGTGGTGTGGGAGTCAGGGGTTTTGCTTCGTGGGGCACTGGCACCAGTACTGGGGAAAGTGTCCCATTCAGCAAGATCTAGCAGCCCACCTCGCCGGGCTCCAATCTTCACTTAATTCAAATTGTGCACCCCAAATGGAGCACAGGGCAATTTAGCTCCTTTTGTGTCTGTCTTCACAGAAGACGACCCCAAAAACTTCTCGGAAATAGTGGAAAACCAAGGGTCTAGCGAGAATGAGGAACTGAAAGAAATAAGTATCACTAATAAAATAGTACTGGAGAAATTAATGAGACTGAAAGCAGATAAATCCCCTGGACCTGATGATCTACATCCTAGTTTTTGAAAGAGGTGACTATAGAGATGGTGGATGCATTGGTTGTCATCTTCCAAAATTCCATAGATTCTAGAACGGTTTCCACAGATTGGAAGGTAGCAAATGTAACCCAGCTATTAAAGAAAGGAGGAAGAGAGAAAATGGGGAACTATAGACCACTTAGCCTGACATTAGTAGTAGGGAAAATGCTAGAATCCATTATTAAGGACATGAAACAGGGCACTTAGAAAATCATAATAGGATTGGGCAGAGTCAACACAAATTTATGAAAGGGAAATCATGTTTGACAAATTTGTTATAGAGTTTTCTGAGGTTGTAACTAGCAGAATAGATAAGGGAGAACCAGTGGATGTGGTGTATTTGGATTTTTAGAAGGCATTCGATAAGGTGCCACACAAGAGGTTATTGAACAAAATTAGGGCTCATGGGATTGGGGGTAATATACTAGCCTGGATTGAGGATTGGTTAACGGACAGAAAACAGAGAGTAGGAATAAGCGGGTCAATTAGTGGGGTGTCGCAAGGACCAGTGCTTGGACCTCAGCTATTTACAATCTATATTAATGATTTGGATGAGGGGACTAAATGTAATATATCCCAGTTTGCTGATGATACGAAGCTAGGTGGGAATGTAAGTTGTGAGGAGGATGCAAAGAGGCTTCAAGGGGATATAGACAAGCTAAGTGAGTGGGCAAGAACATGTCAAATGGAATATAATGCGGAGACATATGAAGTTAGTCACTTGGGTAGGAAAAATAGAGAAGCAGAGTATTTTTTAAATGGTTAGAGATTGGGAAATGTTGGTGTTCAGAGGGACCTGGGTGTCCTTGTGCACAAATCACTGAAAGTTAACATGCAGGAACAGCAAGCAATTAAGAAAGAAAATGGTATGTTGGCCTTTATTACAAGAGGATTTGAATATAAGAGTAAAGATGTCTTATTGGAATTATATAGGGCCCTGGTGAGACCGCACCTGGAGTGTTGTGTACAGTTTTGGTCTCCTTACCTAAGGAAGGATATACTTGCCATAGAGGGAGTGCAATGAAGGTTCACCAGACTGATTCCTGGGATGGGGGGGATTATCGTAAAAGGAGAGATTGAGTAGACTAGGCCTAAAAATCTCTAGAGTTTAGAAGAATGAGAGGTGATCTCATTGAAACATACAAAATTCTTACAGGGCTTGACAGAGTTGATGCAGGGAGGATGTTTCCTCTGGCCGGCGAGTCAAGAATCAGGGGTCACAGTCTCAGGATAAGGGGTCGGCCGTTTAAGACTGAGATGAGGAGAAATGTCCACTCAAAGGATAATGAATCTCTGGAATTCTCTACCCCAGAGGGCTGTGGAGGCTCAGTCTTTGAGTATATTCAACACAAAGATCGATAGATTTTTGGATGTTAAGGGAATCAAGGGATACGAGGATAATGCAGGAAAGTGGAGTTGAGGTTGAAAATCAGCCATGATCTTATTAAATGGCGGGGCAGGCTCGGGGGGAACCAATGGCTTACTCCTGGTCTTATTTCTTGTGTTCTTATGTAAGTTCACAAAATAAATACAGATGAGCAAGGCCAATGTGTGCACTTGGCATCACCAATTCAGAAATTAAGGTGCTGTCCCCATCATTGTTTCTTTAAAAAATCCCTGGGTTTTTAGCCACCTAAACCGTACCCAAGTGTTGATTACTAGTTGTGCAAATTTCCTGAAAACAGTTTTAAATTTGCCACTCACCAGCTTATCTCTAGTCCAATTGTCAGGGTTTAACTTCCAGTAGTGTGGTGGATTGAGCTGTTCGGTATTATTGATAACTTTATGTGGCTCTACGAAGGCCAATCCACAAGGTGGATATATCAAACCCAGAGCAGCTGTCACTTAGTAAAACCAATTGTGTTGGTGACTGGGGGGGGAAGGGGGAGGGGCGGGTGGATGCAGGGAGGGGTGGATGTGGGGAGGAGGGGCAGGGTGGGGAGAGGCGGGGTGGATGCGGGGAGCAGGGGCGGGGTGGGGAGGGGCAGGGTGGATGGTGGGGGGAGGGTGACTGGGGGGGTGGATGGGGGTGGAGGGGCGGGGTGGATGGGGGGAGGGGCCGGGTGGATGGAGGGGTGGGGGGGAAGGGGCGGGGTGACTGGGGGGGAGGGACAGGATGACTGGGGGGGGAGGGACGGGGTGGATGAGGGGAGTGGGGAGGGGTGGGGTGACTGGGGGGGGCGGGGTAGATGGCGGGAGGGACGGGGTGACTGGGAGGGGGAGGGACGGGGTGACTGGGAGGGGGAGGGACGGGGTGACTGGGAGGGGGAGGGACGGGGTGACTGGGAGGGGGAGGGACGGGGTGACTGGGAGGGGGAGGGACGGGGTGACTGGGGGGGGAGGGACGGGGTGACTGGGAGGGGGAGGGACGGGGTGACTGGGAGGGGGAGGGACGGGGTGACTGGGAGGGGGAGGGACGGGGTGACTGGGAGGGGGAGGGACGGGGTGACTGGGGGGGGGGAGGGACGGGGTGACTGCGGTGGAGGGGCAGGGTGGATGGGGGGAGTGGGGAGGGGTGACTGGTGGGGGCGGGGTAGATGGGGGGGAGGGGAGAGGTGACTGGGGGGGAGGGACGGGTGACTGGGGGGGGAGGGACGGGGTGACTGCGGTGGAGGGGCAGGGTGGATGGGGGGAGTGGGGAGGGGTGACTGGTGGGGGCGGGGTAGATGGGGGGGGAGGGGAGAGGTGACTGGGGGGGGAGGGATGGGTGACTGGGGGGGGAGGGACGGGTGACTGGGGGGGCGGGGTAGATGGAGGGGGAGGAGAGAGGTGACTGGGGGGGGAGGGATGGGTGACTGTGGGGGGAGGGACGGGTGACTGGGAGGGGGAGGGACGGGTGACTGGGGGGGGAGGGACGGGTGACTGGGGGGGGGAGGGACGGGGTGACTGGGGGGGGGAGGGACGGGGTGACTGGGGGGGGGAGGGACGGGGGTGACTGGGAGGGGGAGGGACGGGGTGACTGGGAGGGGGAGGGACGGGGTGACTGGGAGGGGGAGGGACGGGGTGACTGGGGGGGGGAGGGGGGGTGACAGGGGGGGGGGGGAGGGATGGTTGACTGGGGGGGGAGGGACGGGTGACTGGGAGGGGGAGGGACGGGGTGGATGGGGGGTGTGGGGAGGGGTGACTGGGGGGGCGGGGTAGATGGGGGGGGAGGGGAGAGGTGACTGGGGGGGAGGGACGGGGTGACTGCGGTGGAGGGGCAGGGTGGATGGGGGGAGTGGGGAGGGGTGACTGGTGGGGGCGGGGTAGATGGGGGGGGGAGGGGAGAGGTGACTGGGGGGGGGGGAGGGATGGGTGACTGGGGGGGGAGGGACGGGTGACTGGGAGGGGGAGGGACGGGGTGGATGGGGGGTGTGGGGAGGGGTGACTGGGGGGGCGGGGTAGATGTGGGGGGAGGAGAGGTGACTGGGGGGGGAGGGACGGGTGACTGGGGGGGGAGGGACGGGGTGGATGGGGCGGTGGGATCCAACAAACAGGTGACCCGGTCCCACCCGAAGCAGGAGAGCGTTTTCATCCTTTTATTATCTGACGAAGAAGCAGCATGGAGGGGGTCAACGGGTGATCACTGGCTCAGTTACCGCACACGCACAGCACACACAAGGGATCGGCTTACAGTGAATGGCAATATCCTTGCAGTCAAGGATACTCTGTTACCTACTCAAGGGCATAATTACATCAGTATTTAATTCAAAACTGACTTTAATGATCAATTGACACAGTGCTAAATAGCTTTCCTTTTTAAAATATTTTTTATATAAATAAGACACCTTCAAATGTCCTCTCGTCACATACTGAGAAAGACTGCTGAATTATACGAATAGTTTCACTAATGCCTCATCACCTTTTCTCATGGGTCACTCCTTAAGGCAACCGTCTTATTTTCAGAAGAAAGGAGCTTACAGTTCTCCTAACCGTTTACAATGACACCCCTATTTGCACTCGGTCCTCAGTGGTATTTTATTACTGAAAGTCCTGCCATCTTCCACAGCCTACAAATAAGGTGTTCTTTCTAACTTAACTGCAAGAAACTGAACTGAAATAACCTGGCATTCTGACTTAAGTGTCTGTATGACAACAATAGTTTGTTTGCAAAAGGAAAATCAAAGTACTGCCTTGTGAGAGAGATATTAGGAGATTATCCATTTAATTGTGGCCATACAGCAAGAGAGAAGGGAAGAGAGTAGCCAGAGAAAGCAAGCTAGAGAGGGACAGAGAGAGGAAAGAGACAGAAAGTGGGGGAGTGGGAGAGAGAGACAGACAAACACAGAGGGAGAGAGAGACACAGACACAGAGCGAGTGGGAGAGAGAGACAGACAGACAGAGAGAGACACACAGACAGAGAGGAAGAGAGAGTGGGAGAGAGAGAGACAAGGGAGAGACAGACAGAGAGGGAGAGAGAGACACAGACAGAGAGGGAGAGAGAGTGGGAGAGAGAGACAAGGGAGAGAGACAGACAGACAGACAGACAGAGGGAGAGAGTGGGAGAGAGAGACAGACAAACACAGAGGGAGAGAGAGACACAGACACAGAGAGAGAGTGGGAGAGAGAGACAGACAGACAGAGAGAGACACACAGACAGAGAGGAAGAGAGAGTGGGAGAGAGAGAGAGACAAGGGAGAGACAGACAGAGAGGGAGAGAGAGGGGGAGAGAGAGACACAGACAGAGAAGGAGAGTGGGAGAAAGGGACAGACAGACTGAGGGAGAGAGAGAGACACAGACAGAGAGGGAGAGAGGGGGAGAGAGTAGGAGAGAGAGACAAACAGAGGGAGAGAGAGACAGACAGAGAGGGAGAGTGGGAGAGAGAGACAGACAGACAGACAGACAGAGGGAGAGAGAGACAGACAGACAGAGAGAGAGTGGGAGAGAGAGACAGACAGACAGAGAGGGAGAGAGACACACAGACAGAGAGGGAGAGAGAGAGAGATCGTGGAAGAGATAGACAGAGAGACAGGAATACATGCCCAAAAGTCACAGAGAATGAGATAGACAATTAAAACATAGAAGATAGAAACAGGCAGATAACGCAGGGAGACAGGAGCAAACACACAGACACAACAAGGGAGGTTGGGACAGTTAATCTCAACATTTTCTGATTTGTTCATTTAATTTTTGTTATAAAGAATTTAATGTCAGCTGCTGCTCACAGCTGAACAAGTCTACAGCACATGTAATTAATTCCCCAAGTTGAAAAGATTCCACCTACTCTATACAGTACAAAGTGAATCTGTCTTTCATCACAGAACTTCAGAAATGCACTATTGAGAAAAATACATTTGAAATCATTTGCTTTGATTTAACACTCTATGGAATGCCAGTAAGAATTACTCATTGATAATATTACTGCTTCAAACTTTCATGCTGATTTTGAGTCCAACTTTTAAATGTTGCCACCATGACGCCGAACACGCCTTCAATTCCCCCTCGCACCTTCTGTTGGGATTATGGTTAGTGATAGATGCCTGAAAACATTCTTTCAGCCGCGCCTGTCAAATCCAAGAGTTCTGAACAAACCAGCCCAGGCTGAATTTTCAGTTGTCTAACGCCTCAGTTAGCTGCCAGAGGGGGCGGTAATGCGAGCATTAGAGCTTAGTGACCGGGCGCGCAGCGTTTAGTGCCCTGACGGAAAATTCATTAGAGGCTCACCGGGGGCGCAAACCAGTAGCGCCTGGCTGCTGACGATCACTCCGATCCTGACGTATTCCTGGCGCAATGCCCACCTTTTCACCCCGGTCGGTAAATTCAGTGCGCAAAAATCATTGAGCGCCCACCAATAACAACGTCTGAAAAAACAGTCAGTACAGGTTTGCAGAGTCGTTAACTGGTGGCTACTTAAAGGGAAGAGGAGGTCACATTAGTGCAACGTTTACACACAGCACGGTGCGTGCCTCTGAATTTACAGCGGCAGACAGACATAACAGTGCAGGTTGAAAACAAGTGAATTTGAAAACTTTAATGGGTGCATTACTGTGCTGCGTCTTTAAGACTTGGCTTTTCCCAGGATCCGATTCGGAGTTCCGTGCATGCGCAATGGGCCAGCCAAATTTAGCGACCAAACTTTCGTCATGCCCTCCTGCCCAGCTCTGGTGTGCAATGGCTGATTTATCGCCATGGTCAGCTCTTCGACCGATTCTGACAAATTTCTGGGCGGGAGGCGCAAACTTTGTCAAGGTGCTAAAAGTAGCGCTCCGCCTGGGTTAACGCAGCAACAAGAGGCACGACCAATTGTGGTGGGGTGTTGCAATGTGTTGGCGGGCCACGTGCAATGGCCTGGGCAGCGTTACGTGCCTCCGGCACCAGCACTGCGACGTAGACCAGGTAACGCTCGTGCCTCCGGTGACACCGATGAGCTTTCCCTGGGTCCTCCAGGGACGATGCACTGCTCCTCCGGTGGCGCCCGCCAATATTCCTGTTCACCGCTGGCGGGCTGGCCTGGCCTCTCAGCGTGCCTGCGGCTTGCACCTTGCTGGCCCCCACAGACCTTCCCGTGAGGGCAGATAGGGCTTGGGTTTAACGTCTGATCCGAAAGATGGCCCCTCTGACAGTGAAGCACTTCCCTCAGAGAGCTTAGCATGGACTGCGGATCAAACCCGGGACGTTACACTACAACAGTGACTACACTTCAAAAGCACTTCATTGTCTGTAAAGTGCTTTGGGGCGGCCTACGGTTGTGAAAGGCGCTATATAAATGCAAGTCTCTCTTTCTTACTTTTCTGGTGTGTGTGACTCAGTAGCACGGAGGGCAGTGCAGTTACCTTCGCTTCATTTTTTTGTGAGCACAGTTTTTTTGAGACAAAAAATACACACTAACACAACTCACAAACATAATACACACACACACACTCACTCACTCACACTCACATACACACACACACACTCACTCACTCACACTCATACACACACACACTCACTCACATACATACACACTATCACATACATACACACACTCACTCACACTCACATACACACTCACTCACAAACACACACACACTCACAAACATAACACATACTCACAAACACACACACACACACACACACTCACAAACAACACACACACTCACAAACACACACACACACACACTCACAAACAACACACACACTCACAAACAACACACTCATACACACACACTTACAAACACACACACACACACACTTACTCACTCACACACGTGCACTCTCACACACACTCACACACGTGCACTCTCACACACACACTCTCTCTCACACTCACACACACTGTCATAACATAAGAATTAGGAACAGGAGTAGGCCATCTAGCCCCTCGAGCCTGCTCCGCCATTCAACAAGATCATGGCTGATCTGGCCGTGGACTCAGCTCCACTTACCATAGCCCGCTCCCCATAACCCGTAATTCCCTTATTAGTTAAAAATCTATCTATCTGTCACATTCACTCACACAGTCACACTCACTCACACACACACACACACACACACACACACATTCACATACTCACACTCACACTCACAGTCTCTCTCACACTCACACACACACATACTCACTCGCACACACTCTCTCTCTCACACACACACACTCACACAGTCTCTCTCACAATCACACACACTTACACACTCTCACGCTCAGACACACACTCTCTCTCACACACTCACACACACACACATGCACTCTCTCTCTCTCACACACACACACTCACACACACAGTCTCTCACACTCACACACTCTCACACAGTCTCTCACACTCACACACACTCTCTCACACTCACACACCCTCACACACACACACGCTCTTACACATACATACACACACACTCACACATGCTCTTACACATACATACACACACACATTCACACACACACACACACGCACTCACACACACACGCACTCACACACACACGCACTCACACACACACGCACTCACACACACATGCACACAGTCTCTCTCACAATCACACACACTCTCACGCTCAGACACACTTTCACACTCATACTCTCACACACTCACATACACTCTTACACAGACACACACACACATTCATACATACATTCACTCATACACATGCACTCTCTCACACACACACACTCACACACACACGCTCTTACACATACATACACACACACACACACACACATACACACATACACACTCAGACACACACTCTCACACACACACACACTGACACACACACACACTCACTCACACACACATGCATTCTCTCTTACATACACACTCTCACACACACACTTTCACACACATACATACACACACACACTCACACACATACACACTCACAGACACACACTCTCACACACACACTGACACACACACACTGACACACACACTCACTCACACACACACACATGCATTCTCTCTCACATACACACTCACACACACACATACACTCCCACACACACACGCACTCACATAGAAACATAGAAAATAGGTGCAGGAGCAGGCCATTCAGCCCTTCTAGCCTGCACCGCCATTCAATGAGTTCATGGCTGAACATGAAACTTCAGTACCCACTTCCTGCTTTCACGCCATACCCCTTGATCCCCCGAGTAGTAAGGACTTCATCTAACTCCCTTTTGAATATATTTAGTGAATTGGCCTCAACTACTTTCTGTGGTAGAGAATTCCACAGGTTCACCACTCTCTGGGTGAAGAAGTTTCTCCTTATCTCGGTCCTAAATGGCTTACCCCTTATCCTTAGACTGTGACCCCTGGTTCTGGACTTCCCCAACATTGGGAACATTCTTCCTGCATCCAACCTGTCCAAACCCGTCAGAATTTTAAACGTTTCTATGAGGTCCCCTCTCACTCTTCTGAACTCCAGTGAATACAAGCCCAGTTGATCCAGTCTTTCTTGATAGGTCAGTCCCACCATCCCGGGAATCAGTCTGGTGAATCTTCGCTGCACTCCCTCAATAGCAAGAATGTCCTTCCTCAAGTTAGGAGACCAAAACTGTACACAATACTCCAGGTGTGGCCTCACCAAGGCCCTGTACAACTGTAGCAACACCTCCCTGCCCCTGTACTCAAATCCCCTCGCTATGAAGGCCAACATGCCATTTGCTTTCTTAACCGCCTGCTGTACCTGCATGCCAACCTTCAATGACTGATGTACCATGACACCCAGGTCTCGTTGCACCTTCCCTTTTCCTAATCTGTCACCATTCAGATAATAGTCTGTCTCTCTGTTTTTACCACCAAAGTGGATAACCTCACATTTATCCACATTATACTTCATCTGCCATGCATTTGCCCACTCACCTAACCTATCCAAGTCACTCTGTAGCCTCATAGCATCCTCCTCGCAGCTCACACTGCCACCCAACTTAGTGTCATCCGCAAATTTGGAGATACTACATTTAATCCCCTCGTCTAAATCATTAATGTACAATGTAAACAGCTGGGGCCCCAGCACAGAACCCTGCGGTACCCCACTAGTCACTGCCTGCCATTCCGAAAAGTACCCATTTACTCCTACTCTTTGCTTCCTGTCTGACAACCAGTTCTCAATCCACGTCAGCACACTACCCCCAATCCCATGTGCTTTAACTTTGCACATTAATCTCCTGTGTGGGACCTTGTCGAAAGCCTTCTGAAAGTCCAAATATACCACATCAACTGGTACTCCTTTGTCCACTTTATTGGAAACATCCTCAAAAAATTCCAGAAGATTTGTCAAGCATGATCTCCCTTTCACAAATCCATGCTGACTTGGACCTATCATGTCACCATTTTCCAAATGCGCTGCTATGACATCCTTAATAATTGATTCCATCATTTTACCCACTACTGAGGTCAGGCTGACCGGTCTATAATTCCCTGCTTTCTCTCTCCCTCCTTTTTTAAAAAGTGGGGTTACATTGGCTACCCTCCACTCGATAGGAACTGATCCAGAGTCAATGGAATGTTGGAAAATGACTGTCAATGCATCCGCTATTTCCAAGGCCACCTCCTTAAGTACTCTGGGATGCAGTCCATCAGGCCCTGGGGATTTATCGGCCTTCAATCCCATCAATTTCCCCAACACAATTTCCCGACTAATAAAGATTTCCCTCAGTTCCTCCTCCTTAATAGACCCTCTGACCACTTTTATATCCGGAAGGTTGTTTGTGTCCTCCTTAGTGAATACTGAACCAAAGTACTTGTTCAATTGGTCTGCCATTTCTTTGTTCTCCGTTATGACTTCCCCTGATTCTGACTGCAGGGGACCTACGTTCGTCTTTACTAACCTTTTTCTCTTTACATACCTATAGAAACTTTTGCAATCCGCCTTAATGTTCCCTGCAAGCTTCTTCTCGTACTCAATTTTCCCTGCCCTAATCAAACCCTTTGTACTCCTCTGCTGAGTTCTAAATTTCTCCCAGTCCCCAGGTTCGCTGCTATTTCTGGCCAATTTGGCCATTTCCTTGGCTTTAATACTATCGCTGATTTCCCTAGATAGCCACGGTTGAGCCACCTTCCCTTTTTTATTTTTACGCCAGACAGGAATGTACAATTGTTGTAATTCATCCATGCGGTCTCTAAATGTCTGCCATTGCCCATCCACAGTCAACCCCTTAAGTATCATTAGCCAATCTATCTTAGCCAATTCATGCCTCATACCTTCAAAGTTACCCTTCTTTAAGTTCTGGACCATGGTCTCTGAATTAACTGTTTCATTCTCCATCCTAATGCAGAATTCCACCATATTATGGTCACTCTTTCCCAAGGGGCCTCGCACAATGAGATTGCTAATTAATCCTCTCTCATTACACAACACCCAGTCTAAGATGGCCTCCCCCCTAGTTGGTTCCTCGACATATTGGTCTAGAAAACCATCCCTTATGCATTCCAGGAAATCCTCCTCCACCGTATTGCTTCCAGTTTGGCTAGCCCAATCTATGTGCATATTAAAGTCACCCATTATAACTGCTGCACCTTTATTGCATGCACTCCTAATTTCCTGTTTGATGCCCTCCCCAACATCACTCCTACTGTTTGGAGGTCTGTACACAATTCCCACTAACGATTTTTGCCCTTTAGTGTTCTGCAGCTCTACCCATATAGATTCCACCTAACTATTGCATTAATCTCCTCTTTAACCAGCAATGCTACCCCACCTCCTTTTCCTTTTATTCTATCCTTCCTGAATGTTGAATACCCCTGGATGTTGAGTTCCCAGCCCTGATCATCCTGGAGCCACGTCTCCGTAATCCCAATCACATCATATTTGTTAACATCTATTTGCACAGTTAATTCATCCACCTTATTGCGGATACTCCTTGCATTAAGACACAAAGCCTTCAGGCTTGCTTTTTTAACACCCTTTGTCCTTCTAGAATTTTGCTGTACAGTGGCCCTTTTTGTTCTTTGCCTTGGGTTTCTCTGCCCTCCACTTTTCCTCACACACACACACTCTCTCTCTCACACACACACACACACACACACAGTCTCTCTCACTCACACACACACTCTCACTTACACACACACTCTCACACTCAGACACACTCTCACTCACATACTCACACACACACACACACACTCACACACACTCACATACACTCACATACACTCTCACACACACACACTTTCTCACTCACACACTCTTACACACACACTCACACTCTCTCACACACACACTCACACTCTCACACACACACACACACTCATACACACACACACACTCACAGACTCTCACACACATACACACTCACACACACATGCACTCTAACACACTCTCTCTCACACACACACTCACTCTCTCACACACACACGTTCTCTCACACTCACCCACTCTCACACACACACATTCTCTCACACTCACACACTCTCGCACACGCACGCACTCACTCTCTCACACACACACTCACAAACACACAATCTCTCTCTCACACACACACACACTCACACACAATCTCTCTCTCACACACACACACACTCACACACAATCTCTCTCTCACACACACACACACACACACACACAGTCTCTCTCACAATCACACACACACACACTTACACACACTCTCAAGCTCAGACACACTTTCGCGCTCACATTCTCACACACTCTCACACTCACACACACACTCTCTCACACTCACAGGTCTCACACTCACACAGATCTGCCTCCAGCTATGCATGTTAACAAAGCAGCCTGTCAAGCTCAGGTAGTCTTCAGAATACCAAAGTTTAAAAAAAAATTTTCTATAGTTGAGTGCATTTCCGTGCATGCACATAACATAATTATCTCAAAGTCCTGTCAGATAACGTTTATCCCCTAATTACTCAGGTTACCCTGCACTCTTTCACTGCCATTCATCTCTCTCTCTTTATGCTGACAGTACCACAGGCTCTTCCATTTCAGGAACCCTCTGTCAACACTACACACACAAAAGAGAAACTTAATCTGTGGATTAAAATGTACCTTAATATATGTTACTGTATCTGAAACCCTTTCTACAACACCTGACAGCCGTGTAAAATAATACCTTTCTGAAAAAGGCAGGATAGCCCATATAAAACGATACAAGTAACAACGGTCTTAGATTCCTTTTAAAAGCATTACCTCCGTGCCATCGGTTTGACTCCAGTTTTCAAACTGTCGATTTACCTTGGTGTTCGTTATTTGGGGGAGGTGGGTGAAGGGGGCAGGGGGAGGGGATGCGTGGAGATGGAGGAGGCGGGGGAGGTAGCGGTTGGAGAGGCGGGAGAGGGGGCAGGGAGAGGTGAAGGGGGCGGGGGGAGGTGGAGGGGGTGGGTGGAGGGGGCGGGTAGAGGTGGAGGGGGCAGGGGAGGGGGGAGGGGTTGGGGTCGGGGGGAGCGGAGGGGGAGGGTGGAGGGGCGGGGGGGAGCAGAGGGGGAGGGTGGAGGGGGTGGGGGCGGTGTGAGGGGGCTGAGGGAGGGGGAGGGTGAAGGGGGAGGGAGAGGGGGTGGAGGGAGGGGTGGGTGGAGGTGGCGGGGGAGGGTGGAGTGGGAGGGGGCTGAGGGAGGGGGAGGGGAGGGTGAAGGGGAGGAGAGGGGGAAGGAGAGGAGAGGGGGAAGGGGCAGTGTGAGGGGGCTGAGGGAGGGGGAGGGTGAAGATGGAGGTAGAGGGGGCGGTGGCGGGTGGAGGGGGAGGGGAGGAGAGGGGGAAGGAGAGGGGGCGGGGGAGGGGGGAGGAGGAGGTGTGAGGGGGCTGAGGGAGGGGGAGGGGAGGATGAAGGGGGAGGAGAGGGGGCGGGAATTTGGGGAGGGGCGGCTGGGTGGAGGGCTCAGTGGTACTCTGTTCATCAAAGGGGCTGCTCGGGGAACAGAGCCGTTCTCTATGTTTTTTTTTAGCCTTTTGTGGATATCAAACTCTCACCGAGATAAAAACAGAAACTACAAATGTTGTAAATCTGAAACAAGAGGAGAAAATGCTCAGCAGGCCTGTCGATATCTGAGACGGGAGAAGACAGGCTGACGTTGCCACAAGTCCTTTGTTCTGGTGAACGATGCCTTGATGTGTTGAAGAGTTTGAGTTCAGTGAGACCCGGCATCTTTACTCCTAGCATTTACACGGCTAAATCTATCCCTCGCATCCCGATAACGGGCCCACTGTTGCTGGCGGTATGGTATTAGGCAACTAGTTGGGTTTTAGCAAATTCCATGGCCATTTTCTAGCCCAGAGTTATTGAATTCAATGCCACTACTTGCTCTGATGGGACTTGGAACACTAGTCCAGTACCATAACCACTCGGCTACCACATATTACCCTTCATTGTACAGCTACCAATAGCAGGGCACAGCGAATTCTGGAAAAACACACTGGGAGCATTTGTGACTGGATGATAGTGTCAAATGACCAGTATCAAATCAGCCGCCCTTTATACCGATTTCTCCCCATTTGCATTTCCATTGAAAACACTAAATCCAAGCACAGTATTCCAATGTACATATTCCTATTCCCTCTTTTGATAAATTGGATTTTATCCAAGCAGAACCTTTCTTGGCAAATCTAGCAGACACCATTGTGATTTAGCACACCCTTGCTCATTTATACATCTTTACAGGGCTTAACACTTGTGGGGAAGACTTCCTCTGTGTTCTATGTGGAATGGTAAACTTTGGTCAATTTTAGGAAAACTATTTTCAGCCAAATAACCTGCGGTTGAAATACTCAAGTTTACACATTCTGTCATGGATACTGGGAGAATAATTTGAGGTGACAAACAGACAGCACTTTATGGTGACTAAGTCAAATTCAGTTTTTACATTTTATTTATATATTCACTGGAACACAGGAAATGAGCAGGTCTTTCAGCCCCTCGAGCCTGTTACCCCATAGGAACAGGAGGAGGCCATTCAGCCCCTCGAGCCTGTTGCCATAGGAACAGGAGGAGGCCATTCAGCCCCTCGAGCCTGTTACCATCGGAACAGGAGGAGGCCATTCAGTCCCTCGAGCCTGTTACCATTCAATTAGATCATAGGTGATCTGTATCTTAACTCCATTTATCGCCTTGGTTCCCTAACCCTTAATGGCCTTACCTAACAAAAATCTATCAATCTCAGAGTTTGAAATTTTCAATTGACCCACAGCCTCCACAGATTTCTGGTGGTGTGTTGATGCAGCTGAATGGTTTGATATGGCACGTTTACGGATTATAGAACTTTTAAAATTCCAGATTTTTTCAAAATAATTCAAATTCTCAAACTGCCACGGTGGTATTTGAACTCACAGGCCAGAATCTTACTGCCGCTCAGAGGGCGGGTTTAGAGTCAGGTCTGGTGTTGAAATCAAAATCAATTGATAGCGGGGTGGTATCCTGCTCTGAAACAGCTCTGCCTGCGGTTATCAAACCCGGCACTAATCAGTAGTGGGGAAAATGTTGGAATCAATTATTAAGAATGAAATAGCAGCGCATTTGGAAAGCAGTGACAGGATCTGTCCAAGTCAGCATGGATTTATGAAAGGGAAATCATGCTTGACAAATCTTCTGGAATTTTTTGAGGATGTAACTAGTAGAGTGGACAAGGGAGAACCAGTAGATGTGGTGCATTTGGACTTTCAAAAGGCTTTTGACAAGGTCCCACACAAGAGATTGATGTGGAAAATCAAAGCACATGGTATTGGGAGTAACGTACTGATGTGGATAGAGAACTGGTTGGCAGACAGGAAGCAGAGAGTCGGGATAAACGGGTCCTTTTCAGAATGGCAGGCAGTGACTAGTGGGGTGCCGCAGGGCTCAGTGCTGGGACCCCAGCTCTTTACAATATACATCAATGATTTGGATGAAGGAATTGAGTGTAATATCTCCAAGTTTGCAGTTGACATTAAACTGGGTGGCGGTGTGAGCTGTGAGGGGGATGCTATGAGGCTGCAGAGTGACTTGGACAGGTTAGGTGAGTGGGCAAATGCATGGCAGATGCAGTATAATGTGGATAAATGTGAGGTTATCCACTTTGGGGGCAAAAACGTGAAGACAGAATATTATCTGAATGGCGGCAGATTCGGAAAAGGGGAGGTGCAACGAGACCTGGGTGTCATGCTTCATCAGCAGTGAAAGGTGGCATGCAGGTACAGCAGGCGGTGAAGAAGGCAAATGGTATGTTGGCCTTCATAGCTGGGGGATTTAAGTATAGGAGCAGGGAGGTTTTACTGCAACTGTACAGGACCTTGGTGAGGCCTCACCTGGAATATTGTGTTCAGTTTTGGTCTCCTAGTCTGAGGAAGGACGTTCTTGCTATTGAGGGAGTGCAACGAAGGTTCACCAGACTGATTTCTGGGATGGCAGGACTGACATATGAGGAGAGACTGGATCAACTGGGCCTTTATACATTGGAGTTTAGAAGGATGAGAGAGGATTTCATAGAAACGTATAAGATTCTGACAAGAAGTGACAGGTTAGATGTGGGTAGAATGTTCCCGATATTGGGGAAGTCCAAAACCAGGGGACACAGTCTTAGGATAAGGGGTAGGCCATTTAGGACTGAGATGAGGAGAAACTTCTTCACTCAGAGAGTTGTTAACCTGTGGAATTCCCTGCCACAGAGAGTTGTTGATGCCAGTTCATTGGATATATTCAAGAGGGAGTTAGATATGGCCCTTATAGCTAAGGGGATCAAGGGGTATGGAGAGAAAGCAGGAAAGGGGTACTGAGGGAATGATCAGCCATGATCTTATTGAATGGTGGTGCAGGCTCGAAGGGCCGAATGGCCTACTCCTGCTCCTATTTTCTATGTTTCTATGTTAAGCAGCGGGTCAGGCAATTGAGATACTTAAGAAGCTGCTTACAGCTAGTTAAGCAGCATTTTACCAGGTCCTAACGATTTTTCCAAGTACTTTACGAGGTTCCCGGGGATCATGTCAGTAAGTGTGTCGAATTCTCAATGACTCTCAATGACCAATCTTAGAAGTTGAAGCCTTCAGGATTTGGAATAAACCTTTCATCTTTATGGAGATTTGAAGTGTTTGCAGTGAACTCTCTATCCAGTGTAACCTCCTTGGAGCAACCTCTCTCACCTTTGACAGATCGCTTCTGTCATCTCAACCTCACCTGCCATCTATTCCAGCAACATCGGTGCCGTTGAAAAAAATCTCACCTTGGTCCTCAGAATCCCACCACAATCAGCCCCAGCACAAACATCACTAAACACACCAGCGTCACCAACAACACCAAGCTTCTGCGCAATCACTTGATGCTGCACAGGACACAGGGCATCAGCACCTGACCACATTGCTGCCCGGGACACAAGGAATGGCCTCACCACGGCCACATTTACTTCACTTGATGCTGTGCACCCTGGCTGCCACATAGTGCACCAGGTTAGCACCACCCCACACCAGCACCATAAAGCATTCCTTTCACATTCAACGCCCTTATGTCTCATCATTCACTACAACTCACTGAGCAACTTCCATAAATCCGTCCAATAAGGTAAAATGTTAAAAATAATGATTTCAATGTTTTTGACAACACATTACCAGAAACTCCACATGAACATTGGCAAAAAGACTCAAAATGTGTGCTGTTAGTTGGTATGATTGGACAAGGATGAAGGAGTGTGAGGGGTGGCTAGTGAGATGGGGATGTGATAATGTAGACAGAGAGAGAGGGGTGGGTGGAGGTGCAAGGTTAGTTGGTGTGAGTAAGGATGTGCAGGAGTAGGGTCGGGAAGGCAGAGTGATGGGGATGTGATAGGGATGTGACACAGCAGGATGAGATTGAGCGTGGCTTTACAGTAATTTTTGTGATCTAATGAGATCATTGAAAGGTTTGCGCCACTGCAGCCAGGTGCTCCTGACCACATCCCAGTTTGTGCCCTTCTGTGCAATGTGCAACCAGGCTGCGTTGGTGTCCTAGGGAGGTCATTTCCGCCCATTGGAAGGGAAGAGAACCTCCCTGCGTGTTATATGCATATGGAGGGAGTGATGGGAGAGCCTGGGTGCAGCCGTGTCCCTTTGTGCAGTGTTTGACAGTGTTTGCAGCACCTCAACAGAACACTGACAGCAGAACTGTCAAAATGAATGTGGGCACGGTCCCTTTAAAGAAACCGTGTTATCAAATGACGTCATCAGGCCCGCTTCCTTTTAATTGGCCGGGAACCTTGCAGGGCGGGCTGAACAAGCCCAATCAATGTAAAATCACTTGGACAGAGCCGGATGAAGACGGCAGCAAGGTTCCAGCTCACGCCCGAAGTCGCCCGCCTCACTCCCGAACCGGTAGGAAAAATCGCGGCCACACTCTCTGGATTGTGAAGTCCATGAAATCACGGGCTAATACCTCCTGAGAAAAGGCACTTTCAGCCGACTGCTAATAGCAACTGGAAACTAATACATTAATGTTGGTTCATTTCTACGTTTCTTTCTAGAAATACTCGAGATGGCTAGGAGAATTTCAGCCAAGCGGTAAAGATTGTGGTTTTTGGGTACGTTTTCCATAGTTTCTTCTTGTAAGTTTTCATAAGGTTCAGCTCCTTCCAAAAATTAAAAAAAAGGACTAAGAAGTGAAACAAAACACCAGTGTTGATGAACCCCTTCAGAACCTCGAAGTGACTCTCTGACACACACAGGTCCGTCTCCCCCTCCCCCTGCCACCCGGCCAAGATAAATTACACCCAGTCAGTCTACCTGGGTCAAAAGCACGGCACTCCCTCACAAAGCAAACCTTATTATGACAAAGTAGCCACTCTCAGTTACTCACTGTGCAGACAAAAAAAAAGATAATATTTTTCAATCAAATCGAAGAACTGACCACAAGAGGCAAAAACCACCAGAGTTAGCTCAATACGCAACATTCTGGGTCGATTGCATGGGACACCACAAGCAGTTAATTCACGAGCAACTTCTGCCAGCCATTGTTCAAAGAGCAGTAAGAAACGACCTGCTGCATTATTAACCAGACAGATGAACAAAGCGATATTCTATAGGACTAAAACATGCATTTATACAGCACCTTTATGATGGCAAAAACATCCGTAAGGTGCTTCCGCAGAGGTGCAATCAGACCAAAATGGAGACTGAGCCAAAGAAGGAGGTACTGGGAGAGGTGACCAAAAGCTTGGTCAATGAGGTGGGTTTTAAGGGGGGGCCTTAATGGATAGGAGGGAGGTGGAGTGGCAGAGGGGTTTAGGGAGACTCCTGAGAGCACTAACAACAATGGTGGTGCGAAGCGAGATGAGGGGTGCACAAAAGGCCAGCGTCAGGGAAACGTAGAGTTGGGGGAGGGATTATAGAAACATAGAAGTTTACAGAGCAGAAGGAGGCCACCTCGGCCCATCGTGTCCACACCGGCCGACAAAGAGCCGCACGGCCCTTGGTCAGCAGCCCTGAGGTTACATATAAACCTACGAACAATGAACAATGGCGCAAAGTGCACCCAGCCTAACAAGTCTGCCCCAAAACTGCGACACCCCTTACACTGAAACATTCTACACTCCACCCCAACCAGAGCCATGTGATCTCCTGGGAGAGGCAAAAACCAAATAAAAAACCCAGGCCAATTTGGGGGAAAAATAAAATCGGGGAAAATTCCTCTCCGACCCATCCAGTCAATCAAAACTAGTCCAGGAGATTACCATGGAGCTGGAGGAGGTTACAGAGATTTGAGAGGGGCGAAGCCATGAAGGGATTTATACAGGAGGATGAGAATTTTAAATTGCGGGACCACGACCCAATGTAGGTCAACAAGGGCAGGGTGATAGGTGATAGAGCATTGAATGGATTGTCGAGGACTAACTAATGACTGCCAGTGAGAACATTCAATTCTACTCAATAAACAATGGAAGCAAAGTTTGAGTGGTTTACAGATATCAAAACCACAAGATTATAAAAGCAGCATTCAATCCACTGCCAGAAACATTTGTCAAATTATTGTGTTTTTAAAAATACAGCTTTTTATATGCTACATTCTGTTTTCTGGCTGCATTAAGTTTGAGTGTGCCATGTTGTATAATGTTGGAAAGTGTGAGGTCATGCACTTTGGCAGAAATAATCAAAGAGCAAGTTATTATTTAAATGGAGAAAGATTGCAAAGTGTTGCAGTTCAGTGGGACCTGGGGGTACTTGTGCATGAAACACAAAAGGATAGTATGCAGGGACAGCAAGTGATCAGGAAGGCCAATGGTATCTTGGCCTTTATTGCAAAGGGGATGGAGTATAAAAGCAGGGAAATCTTGCTACAGCTGTACAGGGTATTGGTGAAGCCACACCTGAAATACTGCGTGCAGTTTTGGTTTCCATATTTACGAAAGATATACTTGCTTTGGAGGCAGTTCAGAGAAGGTTCACTAGGTTGATTCCGGGGATGAGGGTTGACTTATGAGGAAAGATTGAGTAGGTTGGGCCTCTACTCATTGGAATTCAGAAGAATGAGAGGTGACCTTATCGAAATGTATAAGATTATGAGGGGGCTTGACAAGTTGGATACAGAGAGAATGTTTCCATTGATATGGTAGAACTAGGGGGCATGATCTTAGAATAAGGGGCCGCCCATTTAAAACTGAGATGAGGAGAAATTTCTTCTCTCAGAGAGTTGTAAATCTGTGGAATTCGCTGCCTCAGAGAGCTGTGGAAGTTGGGTCATTGAATAAATTTAAGACAGAAATAGACAGTTTCTTAAAAGATAAGGGGATAAGGGGATATGGGGAGCGGGCAGGGAAGTGGAGCTGAGTCCATGATCAGATCAGCCATGATCTTATTGAATGCTCCAGCAGGCTCGAGGGCCTACTCCTGTTCCTATTTCTTATATTCTTATGCAGGTAAAAGAAAAAGTGTTAACTCAGCAACTTTAGCCGCTGAGTGGTTGATCCTGATAGACCAGGAAGTACTCTGGTTTGATTCCTGGTCTGCTCCATGTTAGCTGATCTCACTGGTAGTAGGTCAGTCTCAGCTCCCCATGGCAAGTGAGAGGAAAATCAGCCAGGATTCCTGCTCCCTGCGTCCATCCAGTGACCCCCTGCAAGTCTTGATGCTGGGTGAGGGTAGTGCTTCCCCTCCCCCCACGGTCTGCAAACCCACCAAGGCTCATTACCTAGGCTCACAAATGAGGATGCTATTTGGACGAGATGCAGGAGGGTAGCCAGCGCCTGTGGAGGTGTACCCCAACACGTCAGCCGTGGCTCAGTGGGTAGCACTCTCTTCTCTGAGTCAGAAAGTTGTGGGTTCAAGCGACACTCCAAAGCCATGAGCGCATCATCTTGCCTAACTCTCCACCGCAGTACTGAAGGAATGCTACAATGCCGGAGGTGCCGTCTTTCGGATGGGCCGTTAAGCCAAATCTTTTACGAGTGGACGTAAAAGATCCCATGGCATTATTTTTGAAGAAGAGCAGGGGAGCTCTCTCTGGTATTTTGGCCAATATTTATCTCTCAACCAACAGCACTAAAATGCATTATCTGGTCATTATCACATTGCTGTTTGTGGCAGTTTTCTCAGCCCAAATTGTCGGCCACATTTCCTACATTACAACAGTGACTGCACTCCAAAAAGCACTTCATTGGCTGTAAAGCGCATTGGGACGTCCTGCGGTTGTGAAAGACGGTGTATAAATGTGAGTTCTTAGTTCTCGAGTTCTTCAGAGACGGTCATTACCTTGAGGAAAGGGGGAGAGGTAATGGGGAAGGAAGAAGCTGAGGAGATGTGCAGTACATGGTTATGAGCTTGTCCTGAATGCAGCAGGAGGATCTGGAGCCATGGAGACGCAAGCTCGCTGCTCCTACCTCCCGTTAATAAGCTTCCTTGCTGCAGTGGATTACTGGGTGGCACACTGTAAATTAGATGTATTAAATGAATAATTAGATGTATTAAATGCATGCTGTGACCGGGCCTGCAGTGATTCCGACAGCCTGGAGCATCCCCGGCTCACCGGTAAATCTGCATAAAGGCTCCAAAGTTTATAGAGCAACAGCCAGCTCAGACAGGCATGCATTAGCATGCACGAGCTGGATAGGTACAAAAATGCACAGATAATTTTATAGACACAGAACAAGTGTTTCGCTTCCCGCCTATGCGGTTGGAAAGTGAAACTGCATCAGTCTGGGGCGCCTGTGGCACAATAACTCACTGCCACCACAAGTGTATGTGCTGCCAGAATCGGGGAGAGCTCAATAATGTGCGTTTGTTATCTGGTTTGTTTGTGCAATGTTGCCTGTGGGGCAATACAACAAGGTGCTGACATACACACAGTGCGGTATCTGTCAGGTGGAACCTAAAACTGTCTGTGATCTGGGGGAGATCGCGGGTTGAGAGCAGGAAGAGGATCAGTTCACCCTCGCCGGCACTTTCTTTCTCTGACGAATTGTGGATCCGATTACACCAGGAGCAGGATAGCTCTTCCATGGAAGTGACACGCACTCCTTTAACACCATCTTATAGTTTTCAAAAGTCAAAGCTCAATTTGAGGCAGGTACAGTGAAAGCATTGTTTGACCGCACGCCGGTGGACAGTGGTGCTGTGGCCACTGCAGTTGTGCCACCTGTCTCTCCGATACCTGGGTCATAGCTTGGAGTAGAGTCGAATGCAATTCAGACTGCACTGCAGCAACTCGCTTCCCCAACAGCACCTCCCAAACCCCTGGCCACCACCACCTAGAAGGACAAGGGCAGCAGGCACATGGGAGCACTATCACCTCTAACATTCCTTCAAGTCACACACCATCCTGACTTGGGCATATATCGGCGTTACTTCATCATCACTGGGTCAGAAACATACTTAGCAGCACTGTGGGAGTATCTTCACCATTCGGACTGCAGCGGTTCAAGAAGGCGGCTCACCGCCACCTTCTCAAGGGCAATTTGGCATGGGCAATAAATGCCGGCCTTGCCAGCGACACCCACATCCAGAGAATGAATTGGGTACCAATACTTCATGATTGAGTCGATGATAAAATCATGGGTTTGTCTTCCTCCTGAGTTGAGCTGGGTGCAGACATGTTAAGGCAATGTTCCCGTTAAGCTGTGTGGCTGCACAGTGCTCTGGAGGTCCCACGCAGGTTGCTCAGCTGGCTCACAGTGGAAAAACCGCGCATGCGCGGAAATTTGAATGGGCCACACAACTTTTAAAGGGGACGCGCACCCAAATAAAAATTAGCGGGAGCATTGGTCAGCAGAAACCTGGCGGGTGGGCAGTTACAATCGCCCTGGCTCTTACCTGTCCGAAAGCCGCCATTATCCCAACATCTGCAATTTTAACCTGCTCTCCTGAGCGGGCGACAAGGACACGCGCCCGGAGCCAATAAGGTCCTTCTTTACATGTGTGTGTTGTGGCCCGATGACATCATTGAGACCCGACTGTAATTTTAACTCGGGCCTGAGTGGAGTTAAAATCGGGACCACAAGCTGGAGCACCAGAGTATTACTGGTGAAAGTGCAGAATGAAGATCACTTTGCATTGCTGAGTGTAAGTTGCCTCTTTTTAAGATATTTTTCTTCCCTTAACCCTTCTCAGACTCCTAGACCTCAAGCCGTTTAGGGCCAACAGAACTCTGATGGCATCAGTCTGAAAGCAGCCACTAGGAGGCGCACAGGAACATCCAGAGAATTAACCTCAACTTTCCTTCCCTGGCCTCCGCCCACCACGACCTCACAGCAGTGTGGTAAAGTGCGAGGTCGTACTGTCAGGGGAAGATTACCGAGCTGGACATTTCCTCTGACAGGGAAGGAGAATTCAAAGGGAGAGGGAGTGTGAAAATTCAGAGGGATGGAGGGTGAATTTCGTGAGGGCGAATTCAGAGGGAGGGAAAGAGAATTCGGAGAGAGGGAGGGGTGGTTGGAGAGAGGGAAAGAGAATTCAGAGACAGGGAAGGAGAATTCAAAGGGAGAGAGAGGGGGAAAATTCAGAGGGATGGAGGGGGAATTTCGGGAGGGCGAATTCAAAGGGAGGGAAAGAGAATTCGGAGGGTGGGAGAATTAATGCAGAAGAAGGAGGAATGTGAGGGAGAATCATTCCTGGGCAGTCCACTCTCAGCAGGTTACAGAGTGACACCAGCCAAGAGTGGGAGTCGATCCGTGGAGCTGGGAAATAGGAAGGGGCAATATTACCACTGAAGCCTTGCAATATTAAAAACAGAGCTATTAAAATCAGGGGAAAAAAATAATTTTAATATACATGGCAGCTCATCATATCCTCAGCACTTCACAACCAATGAATTACTTCTGCAGTGCAGTCACCGTTGTAATGTAGGCAAACGCTTCAGCCAATGTGCACACAGTAAGATCCCATAAATAGCCGATTAGATAAATGACCAGATGATCTGTTTTCTTGGTGGCGTTGGTTAAAGGAAAAAATGTTGGCACCAAAGGGATTCCCTTCCTCAAATAGTATCACAGAATCTTTTATGTTCACCTGAACTGGTAGATGCGGCCTTGGTTTTAACATCTCGCCTGAAAGATGTCACCTCAGGCAATGTAGTACTCTCTCAGTATGCACCGAAGGGCCAGCCTAGGTTAAGTGCTCAAGTCCCTAGTGACTCAGAGGCAAGGGTGCTACCAACTGAGACAAGTAACCATTTATAAAATGCAGATAATGGTGCAAGAGGAATTATTTAATCCCTGGAGTTTAACGCCCCTTTGAAAGAAATCAGTCCTGCAGACACAAAGACTGTATTCTGCAGTAACGGTCAAAACACAACAGCTTGGACATTAAGTTGCTGCACTAGCAGTACACTATGGGCCATCATTTGCGGCCCCTACGGGTGCGTACGGGCCACTCAAGTCCCAGGTTTTCACGCACGAAGCACCTGTGCTAATACACGGAACTTGCGATCTGTTTTGACAGATCCAACGTATCCCGGAAAACATGCATTCGCGGACGGAGAACTACTGCCCAGCGAGTGAGTGCCCGTGAAATTCCTACGCTTGGTAAAAGCAGCGTCAGAGTTTAAAAAAACATTAAAATAAAATGTTATCAATCATTTATACATTGAAAACCCCGTGAAATAAGGCAAGTTTATTTTTTTAGCCCCGTTAATACATGTAAATTTATTTCTCAAAAAATGAAATGTTTGTTCTGAATATTTAATTAAATGCCATTTTAATTAATTTTAATTATGTTATTTTATTTATTTGAAGTGTAGATATATTTTTGGGGGTATTCCCATTCAAGCATGAACGGGGATTCCCTCCTTTTATTGGTTGGGCCGGCCCACGTGATCCCGAGGCGCTTGTGAACCACGTGCACCACTGGGATACAAGGGCCTCTTCCCGCAGAGGTCCAGGTCCGTGAGTCTTTGCACCTCCCGGACCGCCAGATACGTGGGCATTTTATTTGCGGATCAGAGGCACTTCCCCGCGAGAAGCCTCCCACTGCAAATTCAGGGCCAGTGTAATTGTAATACAATCCACTAAGCAAGGTAGTTAAGGCTAAAACATTGGGATTGTTCAGAATACAGTGAGAGGCCACAGGTACAGAGTTAGATTTAATGTTCCAGTGTGACAAACGTCCAACGCCTCAAATGGCCAAATTCTTATCATTCTACTTTAACATTTCCACAGCAAATCGGCTGCAGATTATTTCTCGTTAATCATGGACGATAGCAGGGTGCTGTAATCTTCCTGTGTGAGTGTTATCGGGTACATAAAACATGTAGTCTGCGTCTATACCCAGCACCACAGCTCAGAAGAACAAGCCCAAAACAGAAGACTATTCTGACCTAAAATCTGAGCTGTATTCAATAGTAAAGTTGTAGAACAGCAGGGATTGAAATCTGTTCGGTGGTGGGGGGGGTCAGATGACAGTTACAAACCGCTAAATACATCATCTGAATCCTTTGATTAGATTAGTTCTGTGTAATCCCCCTTCGCGACGTTAACCATTATTCTCCATTTAAACTGATATGATTAGGATTCTCATTCATCTCCAAAGAGAGAGTGGCCTGAGATTTCTGCTGTGTGTAAAGGAGCAGTAGTCTCACTTGGAAACAAATGGTTTCAGCTGTCATAGGTCCTCCCTCTGGAACCCCCATCATAGAACTCTTTCCCTTGCTACTTTCCTCCCTGGTTTTTAGAACCTCTGCAAAAGCTATCTTTTCACACTGAGCTTTCCCTCAGCTTTTACAGTTCTTCTCTTATTATTCGGTCCACTCTTGCCTGCGTAAAGTGCCTTCGAATGCCAGACCACGCATTAAAGGTGTATTATAAATGACTGCTATCATTCTCCCTAGTGCCCCGGCCAATATTTATCCCTCGATCAACATCATTAAAACAGATTATCTGTTCCTTCTCATTGTGTGGGAGCTTGCTGTGCACAAATTTGCTGCTGCGTTTCCTACATTACAACAGCGACTACATTTCAAAAGTACTTCATTGCTGTAAAGTGATTTGGGACGTCGTGAAAGGTGCTATATAAATGCAAGCCTTTCCTTCTGAAAAACGAAAAGGCAGAGAGGGGAGGAAGGAATGGGGGAAAAAGAGAAAGAAAGTCAGCAGCAGTAGTGTTTTTATTTAACTTCTTTTAAGAAGGATTAATCCAATACTTTCTACAGCCAAGGTATCTTTCAGGCTGGGCACGTGTTAAAATTGAATGCGTGTTTACATTAATACCGAGTGTGATGTCACAGGAGAGGTGAAACTACCTCCCAGCCAATACACGGTTGAGGATAGTCACCAATTGTATTTCTGGAGAATTAGGAACCTGAGGATCCAGTAATGTATACTGACAGGACAGCTGACAGTGTGAAAGCATGAACTATATTCAGTGTCCATAATCGGGAGCGTAGCTACAGACTGGAGTGTCCACATGGTATCCACACTAATGTGGTAAATGCTTCATTCACTACCTTTGCTCAAACATTGGGGGAACTGAAGCAACCATGAACTTGCGCTTGACTCTCACCACCTCCCCTCCTCCCTGCTGCTCGCTCAGGTTGAACTAGATAATGCGTGGGGTTTCAAACCCCGTATCCTCACTCACCATCAGAATTTCAGTGTGAGATCGAGGCGAAGGTGGGCAGTGTTGTGCGGGGGGGGAGGGGGGAATATGCTGTCTTCATGACGGCAAAGATCACTCCACCCAAATGCAACAGTCAAAATGGGGTATTGCAGATTTGACAGGGCCAGCAAATGAGGTGCAGCTTTGGAATCGAGTGGAACCACAACCCGAACCTGATCGGCCCCTCATGTGGGATTACATAATGCTGAAAAACTTTAAGTGCAGTGGAATCTGCAATATCCGCACTCTGGTTATGGGCCATTGTGACACCCAAAGCTTAGTATGAGACATCGGGCCCGAAATTCAGGTGGGCCAGACAGCTGGTGTAACAATGGCCTGGAAATCCCGGCCTCTCGGGTCCGTACGGAGTGTGCATGGACCCGCGAAGGCATCGCGGTTTTCAGCGCACAATGCGCATGTGCTGAAAACTGGCTTTTCCGATCCATCAGGCTCCAGCTCGACAGATCCTCCGTATCCCCACATCCAGGGCATTTGCAAGGGCAAGATTGCATTATTTGCCCATCTCTTGCCCAGCGAATGTCCTGAAAACTCTTGCGGCAGATAAATGCAGGCGCATAGCTTACTTTTACAGGCGCAAGTTTTAAAACACACAAAAACATTGTAAAATAAAATTTAAAAAACACATTTTATTGTTAAAAACCCTGCCCACTAAGGTAAGTTTATTTTAAAGCATAATTAAAAAAATTTTTTTTAAAAATCAGAATATATATTTTTTATAAGACATAAATAACTTTAATTTAAATTAATGATAAATATGTGGTGTATTTTTCCATTTTTGTTTGCGTGTTTGGGGGGTGTTTCTCAGTCATAATAATGATAACACCAACTTACAGAGTTCCCATTATGATGAATGAGAAAATACTGTACCTGGATTGGCTGCCCAGAGCCATGTGACTCCAGCTTACAGACCTCCTGATGTGCACACGAATGCGCAGGGAGAGGAGGCCTCAGGACCGGGATCTCTGGTGGGTGCAGCGGGAGCAGGTAGGTGCGCATATTTTTAAACTTTTTCAGTCGATCGCCCGCGGAAAGCAGCCGACCGAGATTTCTAGGCCTATGAGTTTTTAGCTAGTGTGGTGAGTAGATCCATTTTAAGGACTTTGAATTTTTTTTCAAAGTTCTACAGGAAATGGATCATAATGGGGCGGGTCTTAGACTCAAAGCCAGGCTGACTGGCTGAAAAAGGGCCGTCCGCCGCTGTCAATCAACGTGGTGATGCCACAGCACGTGTGCGTCACCACGCTCTCTCCCCTCCGTTAATGGGGAGAGATTCGATCGTTTTTTAACTTTGGCCACTGGGCCACCAGAGAGGGTTTCGGCCGGGCCAGTGGCCTGGATCCAAGAGATGCCCGCTGGCGACCCAGCCAAACCCAGGGCCAGTATTTTGCCGGCGGATCGGCAAGTCGGCCGGCAAAAATTCTTCCATTGTGGCCGTGGCCCCTCCCCTTTAAGGGCGGCCGCATTGCCGAGCCTCACTCACTCTGCAGAGGGTGCACCGACAGATAAACCTGCCGGGGGCACCGCGTGGCGGGGGATCGATGGATCGAGCTGAAAATGGATAGGTAAGGTATTTATTTTATTTTAAATTGGTGGTGCATCTACTTGGGCGAATGGGGTCCAGGCCGAAAAATCCCCGACCTGAATTTAGGTCCTTGAGACCCTGAATCTGGGCACCGTCATCTCATTGCACAGCCCACTCACATTATCAATCTGACATAAATCAATAATACAGCCCAGAATTGATTACACTCAAATGATGTTATTTGTATTGAATTTGTCTTTATTCCTGCACCCAGGTTATTGTATGATATCTATTTGGGACTCTCTAACATAGAAACATAGAAAATAGGTGCAGGAGTAGGCCATTCGGCCCTTCGAGCCTGCACCGCCATTCAATAAGATCATGGCTGATCATTCCCTAAGTACCCTTTTCCTGCTTTCGCTCCATACCCCTTGATCCCTTTAGCCGTAAGGGCCATATCTTAACTCCCTCTTGAATATATCCAATGAACTGGCATCAACAACTCTCTGCGGCAGGGAATTCCACAGGTTAACAACTCTCTGAGTGAAGAAGTTTCTCCTCATCTCAGTCCTAAATGGCCTACCCATTATCCTAAGACTGTGTCCCCTGGTCACAACATCGGGAACATTCTTCCCGCATCTAACCTGTCCAGTCCCATCAGAATCTTATACATTTCTATGAGATCCCCTCTCATCCTTCTAAACTCCAGTGAATAATGGCCCAGTTGATTCAGTCTCTCCTCATATGACAATTCTGCCATCCCTGGAATCAGTCTGGTGAACCTTCGCTCCACTCCCTCAATAGCAAGAACGTCCTTCCTCAGATTAGGAGACCAAAACTGAACACAATATTCCAGGTGAGGCCTCACCAAGGCCCTGTACAACTGCAGTAAGACCTCCCTGTTCCTATACTGAAATCCCCTTGCTATGAAGGCCAACATACCATTTGCCTTCTTCATCGCCTGCTGTACCTGTATGCCAACTTTCAATGACTGATGAACCATGACACCCAGATCTCGCTGCACCTCCCCTTTTCCTAATCTGCCGCCATTCAGATAATATTCTGCCTTCGTGTTTTTGCCCCCAAAATGGATAACCTCACATTTATCCATATTATACTGCATCTGCCATGCATTTGCCCACTCACCTATCCTGTCCAAGTCACCCTGCAGCCTCTTAGTATCCTCCTCACAGCTCACACCGCCACCCAGTTTAGTGTCATCTGCAAACTTGGAGATATTACACTCAATTCCTTCATCTAAATCGTTAATGTATATTGTACACAAACTCAATACTGCATCAATCTCCATTATCCACTCGAGGATAATGGGCTGTGGGGGTGGGGGAATCCTCTCTATTACAGTAGGTAATGGATGTTCTACTGCAGTCCATCATGTCTGTGTAGAGCAGGTGTGCCCAAGGAACCACATATCGACCTGAGCTCTGCCAGATCAGGCCTTCCATACACACTATACACACCACATAGACACATTATACACACACTAGACACACACACTATATACACCACATACACACACTATATACACCACATACACAAAATATATACACACTATATATACCAATACCATATACACACACTATATACACCACATACACACACTATATACACCACATACACAAAATATATACACACTATATACACCACATACACACTATATACACCACATACACACACTATATACACCACATACACACACTATATACACCACATACACAAAATATATACACACTATATACACCACATACACACTATATACACCACATACACACACTATATACACCACATACACAAAATATATACACTATATATACCACATACACACTATACACACACTATATACACCACATACACACACTATACACACACACTATATACACCACATACACACACTATACACACACTATATACACCACAAACACCAGGCACTCGAATCACATTTGTGCTAATGTGTCTTATTTGCTGTTTGAACTTTGTAGGCCTGGAGATTTTGGAAAGGGGCTGCTTTTAGCAACGTTGCCTCATCAGCGATAATAAATCCTAAATCAGAACACCCCGCAGGATCTGTGAGCTCCGGCAACATGAGATCCATGCAAATCAATGAGGACATGGATTTCAGCTTCATGCATGGCCCCGAGGTGGGACAGCAGGGACTAAGCATGCAGCCCATGAAGACAAAAAGCTTCTTGATGTACAGTAATTCTACTCCCCTCCCCCATTGGTGGGACGGTGGGGGTGAATAATCTGTCTCTGCACAAGTTCCAGTGGAACTGCTGCCCTGTGCTGCAGACAACCGACAGCTGACATCACGGGCAGAAAGCACCTGCTGCAAATGCAAATCTGCACTATTGCAGAGAAGCCCTTCCTGTTAACGCAGCACTCTGCACAGACCGTCCCACGGGTTAATCCCATCCAAGCAGTGTCTTTTTGAGACCGGCTGCGAATACTTGGATAAATACTTGAAGGGGAGAAAATTTGCAGGGCCATGGGGAAAAAGCAGGGCAGTGGGACTAATTGGATAGGTCTTTCAAAGAGCCGGCACTGGCACGATCAGCCAAATGGCCTCCTTCTGTGCTGTAAGATTCTATGAAATACTTCTACGCAATATCCCTCACCTCCGTTGGCTTTAGTTGTTCAGTCTGGCGGCATGAGTGTTCGCACACACACCACACACTATACATCACATACACACACACACCACACTATACACACCACTTCCACACTCTATACACACCACACACTATAAACACTACATACACACACACACTATAAACACCATACACACACTGTACACACACCACATACACACACACTATACACACCACATACACAATACACACACTATACACACCACATACACAATACACACACTATACACACCACATACACACACACTATACACACTATATACACCATACACACTACACCCACCACATACATACACTATACACACATACACACACACTATACATACCACACACACACCGCATACACACAGACTATATACACACACTATACACACCACATACATACGCTCATCATCATCATCATAGGCAGTCCCTCGAAATTGAGGAAGACTTGTTTCCACTCTAAAAGTGAGTTCTCAGGTGGCTGTACAGTCCAATACGGGAATTACGGTCTCTGTCACAGATGGGACAGTCATTGAAGGAAAGGGTGAGTGGGACTGGTTTGCGCTCGCTCCTTCCGCTGCCTGCACTTGGTTTCTGCATGCTTTCGGCGACGAGACTCGAGGTGCTCAGCGCCCTCCCAGATGCACTTTCTCCATTTAGGGCGGTCTTTGGCCAGGGACTCCCAGGTGTCGGTGGGGATGTTGCATTTTATCAAGGAAGCTTTGAGGGCGTCCTTGAAACGTTTCCTCTGCCCACCTTGGGCTCGCTTGCCGTGTAGGAGTTCCAAGTAGAACGCTTGCTTTGGGAGTCTTGTGTCAGGCATGCGAACAATGTGGCCCGGCCAACGGAGCTGGTCGGGTGTGGTCGGTGCTTCGATGCTGAGGATGTTGGCCTGATCGAGGACGCTAACGTTGGTGCGTTTGTCCTCCCAGGGGATTTGCAGGATCTTGCGGAGATATCATTGGTGGTATTTCTCCAGCGATTTGAGGTGTCTACTGTATATGGTCCATGTCTCTGAGCCATACAGGAGGGCGGGTATCACTACAGCCCTGTAGACCAGGAGCTTGGTGGTAGATTTGAGGGCCTGATCTTTGAACACTCTTTTCCTCAGGCAGCCGAAGGCTGCGCTGGCGCACTCGAGGCGGTGTTGAATCTCGTCGTCGACACACTGTACACATACACACTATACACCACACACACACACTCACTACACATACACACACTATGTACAAACACACTACACACACACATATATACACGCGCAGGCTATACACACACACACTACACATACACATGTACTATACATACACACACTACACATACACATGTACTATACACACATACAGCTCCTCCCCACCTCATACAAGATTTTTATTTTTAACAAAAATCCGAGCCAGACGTTTGTTTCTCTAAGAGGCAAAGTTATGAATTTTTATAATGATAACATTAACTGTGATTTTATCATCTTTATTCCTGATCTCCCATTCAAGTAGTTTTGCAATCCAGCAATCACAGTCCATTCCTCCGGCTCTGATTTTCCAGCTCTTACTTATCCACTCCCCCTTTGTTGGGTATAACTCCTTGCATGTCCGTGACCCAGGCATATATACCTGGAGAGCAAGTGTCACTGGGCTATTTGCGTAGCTAGACATCAGAGGAACACGCCTCTGATTTCACCCGGGATCTACGCTGGTGAAGTGAGCAGAATGCTGCAGCTTCCCGATGCTCCGCCATGAACCGCAGCTATTGTCCAGGACAATAAGACCCTTCTCCGACCTTGTATTCTTGTATTAACCCCACCCCGCTACAGCACAATAAAGTGCCTGCTCCCGTAATGATAAAGTACTGTTACCACTGTACGTGGAAAATGGTTCAAACACCTGCAGACTAAACAGAGCCAGAACGCATTATTATAAACTCGACAGAACCGATGCAATAGGTTATTAAGGTTTGGCTTCCCGTATGGGTTATAATGAAAGCTGCAACTGCAACCTCGGAAACACTTGTCATAATGACAGGCGTGTAATAACAGTTTGTTACTTTACTTTGGTGCATGGGGGTGGGGGAGGCTGTGCTTCATAAGGCAGGAGATAGCAACATGAACTCATCCAACTGAAAGAAATATAAAGGGCTGCCTGGTGCGTTAAATAACCCATATAATCAATCCGGTTCGCCCACCGATATATATAATATGGGAATGTCCATTTGACCACCCTGCCCCATGGGTCTGTGGGTAAACGCATTGTGTGGTGAGGCAACGAGTGCCCCGGGTCAGCAAGGCCATCCTCTGGGCCCGGAAGAAGGTAGGTCCGTGATGGGCATGTGGTGGGGGCAGGGGTGTGGGGGGACCCGGGGTGGCAGTGGCCCAGGTTGTTTTTAGTTTTTTTGCGGAGCCCGGAGAGGTAATCCTGCTCCTCACAAAAATACATTCAAATTGATCTTCCGGGATCCTCTTCACCAGCTCTGCTCAGGAGAGCACTAAGATGGCTCCTCCGTCTGTCCATAATGGGACCAACGATTTGCGCTCTGGGTGTCCAGCGGCAGGCCCTTGGGGAGAATGGGGCGTTAAGTCGGAACCCTTAGGTAGCGCCATCCCGTTTCCGCCCGTCAGAAACTCTCCCTCCACCCAAGGGACTCAACAGCAACACACGCTGCCGATGAATATGTAGTGGTCTGAGGTTAGGTCGTCTATATTAAACAGTTGCATCAATATCAGAAGCACGGGGTGCTGGCCGGCAGTCAATGGCACTCTGTCAGTGTAAAATTGTCTTCTGTTTCAACTCAACCCCTCAGACTGTCAGGCCCAATCATCTTTTCCCAGGCAGGCTCCCAGATGATGTTGGCAGTTAATTGAAAATACGCTCACGCACGCAAAAGACAATCCAAAGAAATAGATGGAAATTAAAAATGGGTGTTAACGTTCATTTGTTGTTGCTGTTAAGGTCTGTGATTCCTTCAAACAAAGAATCCTAAATCAACATTCACTCTTTAAGCAGAATTAATTCAGTGCTGCTCCGGCTGAAGAAAGCTCCTCGTGTGTCAATGTCTGGCCTGTCCCGACTCAGGAAATCTATTTTCCATCAGCTTACCCTTCACCTCTGTCCCAGATGCATACAGACTCGGTGCTGCCGTGTGTACACTGACAACGCAACCTTAATAATGGCATCACTTGTGTCCAACACAGCACTCCAAGGGCAAACAAACAAACCACACGCCCAGCCAACAAGATTAACTCAGGAAGCTGTATGCAGCATGGTGTGGGCATTCCTGCAATATGTCTCTCATAACATACTTTAGAAAATGTACTGAAAAAGGAAGATTTTACAAGGTAACACACCGGGCTTTGGCTGTCGGAAGCTGATAATCGGGAATCTGGGCAAACACCCCTACAAGTGAGTATGTAAAATTACACCGAGAAATTGTGCCATGCTTCCAATGCAACTGAATTCCCTGAGCAATTTGCACAGATGGAATGAACACCCCCTGCTCCCAGATGCTACATGCTCTGGCGATTTTTGCACAGACGTTTGTTCTCAAAGTTCGAGGCACCAGTCAGCGAGGTGCTGTGCCATGGCAGTGCTGACTCGATCCAAGTCACCGGCGAGGATGTTGTTATATGCTTTGAGCTTGTATTCAATACATCTTTGCACTTACACCAGTGACTACATGGTGGGCTGCATCGGAATAAGTGCAGGATTTTAGATATTCTACAAGGCTGGCTCCAATAACCCAATATGCACAAAGGAGCTGCCAATATCGAAACCCCTCCACTGTTTTGGACGAAAAAAGTTTGTGGGTTTGTAGAAATCAATGACTCTGTTGTGTCATCGGGCTCCCTGCTACTGCTCCCTGCGCTGTGAAAACTGCTGGCTATTGCACCCGCTTACGGCCTCTCTGTCGCACATGGTATCACATGCATGCGTTGCTCATGCACTCCTGCTCCCGGCCACCACACCCACCCTGCTGACTCGGGTAACAATTTGGCAACCAAAAGCTCAACAACCTCTACGCAACTAGGGGGAGCGGTTAACGACAAAATGGGGCCGGCATTATGTGGGAGGAACCAAGAATAGGACATTTCCTTTTTCAGACTTAATGAATATTGCGAGGGAACTGGTTTGACATTGTGCTGTCAGGTTCCATCCATGAACAGTACTTTGGCAGCTCATTTACATGAGCTAAACTACCATACTGGAAACAGAGAGCATTACCATCAGCACATTTAAAAGAACAAAAGTGAGCGACCCGCAACATCCTATTTATTCCTTATTTTCTCTCCTGTCTATTCCTGTCATTTGGGTGAATAATTGGATGAGTTTAGATGGAAGTACTGAGGGGAACTGGCTGGGAGGAGTTACAGAGCCTGACAGTGTGATGGAGCTGAATTAGCATCACCAGTGATACAGCCATTAATCCAGAGTGTTTCCACAATCGGCTGTTGTGACTGTGCATGTTAATTCAGCCCCGGAGCTTCTCTGATGATGTCACTGGCACTCACCCTTTAAACAAAAAAAAACTTTTTAAAAAAATCACAATTCCTTGTAGGCGAATTTTAAAAAGAGTCCCGATGGTGAGAGGCTCCCTCCTGTTAAGCAATTTAAATCCTCACATGAACAGGTTTTGTATGACTCCCGCTGCATGAGGGAGACTGAATATAGGCCGAGGTATTCAGGAGGAAAGCATACTGCTAAAATACTGTTGCCTGACTGTGCATTGGAGGGCCAACATGGGCAGTGCCAGAGACGGTGCAAGTTTGCGTCTGATAAACCCGATAGGGCGACTTCCCAATCTCTGCCCCGCTCTCAATGGAAGGTGTCGGGTAGAGGCCACACTTCCTTGGTGGGAAGGAGGGAAAAGCCACTCAACAACAAACCTTGCATTTATATAGCACCTTTAATGTAGCAAAAACTTCCCAAGGCGCTTCACAGGAGTGTTATCAGACAGAATTCGACACAGAGCCACGCAAAGAGATATTAGGGCAGGCTTGGTCAAAGAGGTAGGTTTTAAGGAATGTCTTAAAGGATGGAGAGACTGAGTGGTTTATGGCGGGAATTCCAGAGCGTAGGGCTTAGACGGCTGAAGGCACGGCTGCCAATGGTGGAGTGATGAAAAGCAGGGATGCACACGATCCAGGCTCAAAAAATCTCCTTGTAGCTTGATGCAGAAAGTCATTGGAAGGGGCCGTAGATCATAGAAATATTCCTTGCCCTCTAAGCCAAGGGACAGAGATATGCTTTGGGTGAAGAGGGAAAGGGAGACAAGAAAGACAATCATGTAAAATGAAATGGGGGCGAATTTGTCCCTTTTTATAGCCCTGTTAGCGCCTCCGGGGGGGCACTAATAGTGCGTGAGGCAGTTTTCGCCTGAGGGAGGGCTGTGCTACTGCCTCCCGGAAATTGCCCGGAAGTTTGCGGAGGTGCTGCCCCGCACCCCATGGTTAGCGCCCCGGGCCGCCGAGCAATCGGCGATGACGTGTGCAGTGACCCCTCGCCGCCCTGTGCCATCCCCTTAACGGTCCACGGAGGAAATGGCCCCTGTGGGCCGCGAGGCTGTTGGACAACGCTCTTGGGGTGCTCCTTAAAGGGGAGGCTGCCAGCAACCCGGGCCGCCATCTTTTTTTGTTGGTTGACTCTTGAGCCACCATTGTGCAGCACGGCACTCCGTCAGTGGTGGCCATCAGAGGCCATGCATCGTGCGTAGCGGCCCTCCCCTTTAATCGAAAGGCGGGGGGAGGAGGGGGCGTTGAAGCACGTCAGCGCTACGCGGAGCTTCCATGCAGCACTTCCTGCAGCACCCCAGTAGCGCCTTGGGACCCACCGCTAAAGGAAGTGGATCGCGCAAGATTCCACTTCCTTTCCAGGGCGGTAAAGGCAGTTCCGCGTCGGGGTGGGGGGGAGGCGGTGGACTTCTGCGCCGAGCGCTAAAATCCCGACCTCGGATGTTTCCCGCCCCCAATCGGGGCGCGGGGCAATTTCACCCCCAGAGAGTCTTAACATGAATAATCAAGCATTAACATGAATAGTCAAGCAGACTAGTGTTATGCAGATGAGGGACACGATTAGGAGGCTTGTAGAAAGACTGAGCTTCGCTGTTGGCTACAGTACTGTTAGAAAGGCCATTGAGAACAAGGAGTGGCTTCTAACCACAGCTGGAATCCACAAGGTGTTGTTTCTCTCTCACGACTTACTTATAAATCAACAAATTATTTAACAGCGCCAGGCCCAGAGCAGAGAGCAGCAACATGTTGCTCTTGGCACTCATTACTGTTCTTTGTCCACACAAAGAAGTCTACAAATAGCATGGCTAGCTGCATGGTACAAATATTCATTGCTGTTATCCTGCCAAAGATTATAAAGACACAAAAGCAAAGCAATGGAATGTGAAACATTTCCTCTGTAATGTCCTCTAGCTGAGAAGGTCGAAAGACCAGAGGAGAACGGCTGCAAATTACCAACTCCTCCTCCAATATTTTTCTGGTCTTGCTGAGGCCCACATAGAGCCCATTAAAACAACATTTGTCTTGCAAAGTACATACATTGAACACTAGCTCTGCGTGCTCCATCTCATTCATTACATACTTTAAAACTGTGTGCAACATTTGAAGCTTTTAAAAAAATCTTCACTGATGTATATTAGGAGAAACAAATCACAGTGCCCATCTTGAACTGACTGG
The DNA here is from genome assembly GCF_044704955.1 of Pristiophorus japonicus. NCBI lineage: Eukaryota > Metazoa > Chordata > Chondrichthyes > Pristiophoridae > Pristiophorus > Pristiophorus japonicus. The sequence continues at coordinate 31,218,327 of NC_091985.1, forward strand.
GCACAGTAAGGGACTGGAACTTGTACAGGAGTGTCAGCTGATCACTGGGAATGCATTAGGGGTTACAATACAATCTCTGCGCAGTATAAACTGCTCAAGACTTGTTCCCACAATCTACGTCATCATCTGAACCCCTCTTTTATACTGCAAACTGATGAAACATTCCTGTCCATTTTAAATTCCTCCACATAAAATACATAGTTGTGTTAAAATTTCTCTAAGACACAGTAACAGTAGGAATTATTCTGTGATTTGGGAGTAAATGCAGTCATCACGAGCTCCTATACCTGAAGATACCATAAATCATGAATGCTGCAGTATTCTCTGTGTGACCACGGACCGACTGTCTCTTCGAGTGCAGCTCCCTGCTGGGAGCACAGTGTTGGTGCATTTACCCACACAAGAAACGTCAGCGATTTGGAACCAACGCCATTAGGTTTAAGAGCAGTAGCGTGAGCAACTCAAGAAGTTGTGACCTCAACAATCAATCCCAGTGCCTGACCTCAATACTCAATCCCAGTGCCTGACCTCAATCCCAGTGCCTGACTTCAATCCCAGTGCCTAACCTCAATCCCAGTGCTTGATCTCAATCCCAGTGCCTGACCTCAATCCCAGTGCCTGACCTCAACACTCAATCCCAGTGCCTGACCTCAACATTCACACTTCACAGGAGTGAAGTTACGAAATACTTCTACACACAAAGGGTGGTAGAAGTTTGGAACTCTTCCACAAACAGCAATTGATGCTAGATCAATTGTTAATTTTAAATCTGAGATTGATAGATTTTGTTTACCAAAGGTATTAAGAGATGTGGGCCAAAGGCGAGTATATGGAGTTAGATCGCAGATCAGCCATGATCTCATTGATTGGTAGAAGGGGCTGAATGGCCGACTTCTGTTCCTATGTTCCTAGCACTTTAATCTGCAATACCTCTTCTTCGAGATTATTCTCTTTTTCTCATTAGCAGGTGGTGGTGATAATGAAAATACTATTAAATTAACATTTAGAATTATTCACCAGGAAACGTTAGCACAATAGAAGCTCTATGAAGCCTTTTCGTTTAACTGGCACACAAAGTAATCAGATTTTAATTCTTTTGTATAATTAGCTTCTTGCATGTCTCTGACGTGATTTGCTGTGCTGAAATGGTGCAGATTCACCTCTGCCTCTGAACTTAAAATAACGGTGAAAAGACTTCTGAAGTCACTGCATTGCCCCTATCATCAGTGCAACAAAACTTGCTTTCTATCCAGTAGCTTAGCATCCCAAGCGTGCTCGTGATTTTGCTACTTTCTAAACCCTGTACTCCTGCCAGAATGAAAGGGAAAACGGAGAGTAAAAGAAAAAGTGCACTCCGAACATCCACCAAGTGGTTTTCATCTTAAATCAATCCCAGATGGCTTCTCGCCGACCGTTTCTGTTCCATTTATGGAACAACATGCAGAACCACTTCCAGGTCACAACATCAAGATATCAGTCAGTTAAAAATAGATGGGGGAGGGGGAGAGAATTCTTAATCTTGCTTACTTTCTTGTGTAAACACTTCTGGGTGAACATATGCATCAGATAATGTGTGCAAGTGACTTTTTAACTTTGGAAAGGATTTTAATCCATTAAGGAGATTACAGCTGTTAGATCATGCAAATAAAATAGCTTGAACTGAGAAATGAATGCCCTCATGAGTACTGCCTACAAAAACCATTCTTGTCATGCAGGTACTAATCTGCAGCGTATGAGTCCCCACACATCCTCTCCCTTCTAATCTGCCTCCATTTAGCATAGTCACTGAAATTGTGTCATCCTTAATGGCTCAGGATAAGAGTTTAACAACCCAATTAAATAAAACAAACATTAATCTTATGTCTGCTGTAATGCCTGCTGCATTCAACAGATAAATAACTAAATCCAAGGGAAAATGTTTACCTCAGGCTTAAATAATTAAAACAACTAGCAATTCTGTGTTTGTTATGCTGTATCGATAACTGGCTCCATACTTGTGACGAGGTCCAGTGGTGAAGGTGGACCCTTGGGCTCAAGCCAAGCCAGGCCCTGATGCTCGAGTGCAGCCTCAATATTCAAAAATGTTGGTCACCGGGGTAACAGTAAAAGTGATGCCAAGTAGGATGAATCTAAAGATTGTTATCAAATGAAAATTTGTTGCTAATATCAGTATTAGAATTACTGAACAACTAGTTAAGAATCTGATATCCATTTCACATAAGGGTGGACTGGTCCAATGACACAGTGACCCACATCTCCAGTGTGTGAAATTTTAAGCTCTCTATTATGGGGCAGCTGTAGGGGATGGGGTGGGGGAGAAGTTAAAAGTCAAACCCAACAGACTAGGGCCACATTGATTCCCCCCTGCCCCCCCACCCATCCACCAGTTTTTCTTCTCCCACCCCTCTCCTGAGGGCCCCGATTCTCACTGGAGTAGAGTTTCTCAATACACAGCTCAAGCCCTATCCGAGAGCCTAGGGAGTGAGTGTTAGCAGGCTCATTTATCATGAAGGGCATCACAGCTGAGCCCGACCCTGACATATGCCCTTTCAAGCGAGATGTTACTGCATCGTGATCAAACACAGCAACCCTGGCTGATTCGCCAAGCACCGCACACAACGCCCCCCCCCCCCCCCACCCCCTCGGTCACCTCCCAATCCCTCGCTCAGTGACAATTAAGTCAACTGACATCCGTCCATTCAGCAGAATGTGGATCACACCTGGACAGTGCATAATACAAACATTGACAAGATGGTCATGTCGCAAGCATTGTACAGCATGTAAAGGGAGCATTGAGACCTGGGACACATGGCTTTATCCAACCCTGATAGGTAATATCGGTGCTTATTCATTCAAAGGAGTTGGAGAACATCACTCAACTCTGGTCCCAATAAAGAGGCTGGATTTGCATTCTAATGCAAGATATTTCACAGTGCACAGTTAAAGCTGCAATTACCAAGCACTCTCCAATCATAATTCTTTCAGTTGTTCCACATGCATGCTTAGCAGATATCTAACCAACCCTTCAGAGTACCTGATTGCTTGCCTTTTCACATCTAGCGACTCTGCCATAGCTATTATCTCATCGCCTGAAAATCTTTACTTTTTCTCCACACTAATCAGTTCTAATCCTATTTGATTTTACCCTCAGCGATATTAAACTGGCAAAACCCCGCATGGAATATCCTCAGCAGGCAAACATGCATCTGCGTACAAAACGAATGGTTCTGTCGAGCGGGGCATCTCTGGCATTTAAAAATCGGAATAAAAGGCCTCATCAGTTGAGGTGTCTGCGGCCGATAGCAGAGCGAATATCCCTCATAGCAGGGAAATGCATCCTTTCCCACATTTCAAACATATATCTCTTGGATCAATTACTGTCACACCGTGCCAAGTTTGTCTTGCAAAATATACTCTGCCAAGTAACAAAAATGGATTCCAACACAAGCTTTCAAACTATTAACAGAGAACATTATTTCCTTCAGCCGGTTTGTTCAACTACTGGGATTCTGGAACTGATACAAAAGTGTGAAAGGGGAGATTGAGTGGTGCTGCGAGTTAGTTAGTATACTATCCTTTCATCTCGGGACCTGGGCTTAAATCCAGTCCTGGCTGCATAAGGGTCTGAGTCTAAAATGGGTTTCGGACAGTCTCGACTGCGCTATCAGAAAGCACACTGTAACACTAACTGACACTCAAGGGCTACAGTTTGCCACCTTTGGCTGTAACAAGGGAAATCAGGGATAGCATTAAAGCCAAGGAAGTGGCATACAAATTGGCCAGAAATAGCAGCGAATCCGGGGACTGGGAGAAATTTAGAACTCAGCAGAGGAGGACAAAGGGTTTGATTAGGGCAGGGAAAATGGAGTACAAGAAGAAGCTTGCAGGGAACATTAAGACGGATTGCAAAAGTTTCTATAGATATGTAAAGAGAAAAAGGTTAGTAAAGACAAACGTAGGTCCCATGCAGTCAGAATCAGGGGAAGTCATAACGGGGAACAAAGAAATGGCGGACCAATTGAACAAGTACTTTGGTTCGGTATTCACTGAGGAGGACACAAACAACCTTCCGGATATAAAAGGGGTCGGAGGGTCTAGTAAGGAGGAGGAACTGAGGGAAATCCTTATTAGTCGGGAAATTGTGTTGGGGAAATTGATAGGATTGAAGGCCGATAAATCCCCAGGGCCTGATGGACTGCATTCTAGAGTACTTAAGGAGGTGGCCTTGGAAATAGTGGATGCATTGACAGTCATTTTCCAACATTCCATTGACTCTGGATCAGTTCCTATGGAGTGGAGGGTAGCCAATGTAACCCCACTTTTTAAAAAAGGAGGGAGAGAGAAAACAGGGAATTATAGACCGGTCAGCCTGACATCGGTAGTGGGTAAAATGATGGAATCAATTATTAAGGATGTCATAGCAGTGCATTTGGAAAGAGGTAATATGATAGGTCTAAGTCAGCATGGATTTGTGAAAGGGAAATCATGCTTGACAAATCTTCTGGAATTTTTTGAGGATGTTTCCAGGAGAGTGGACAAGGGAGAACCAGTTGATGTGGTATATTTGGACTTTCAGAAGGCTTTCGACAAGGTCCCACACAAGAGATTAATGTGCAAAGTTAAAGCACATGGGATTGGGGGTAGTGTGCTGACATGGATTGAGAACTGGTTGTCAGACAGGAAGCAAAGAGTAGGAGTAAATGGGTACTTTTCAGAATGGCAGGCAGTGACTAGTGGGGTACCGCAAGGTTCTGTGCTGGGGCCCGAGCTGTTTACATTGTACATTAATGATTTAGACGAGGGGATTAAATGTAGTATCTCCAAATTTGCGGATGACACTAAGTTGGGTGGCAGTGTGAGCTGCGAGGAGGATGCTATGAGGCTGCAGAGCGACTTGGATAGGTTAGGTGAGTGGGCAAATGCATGGCAGATGAAGTATAATGTGAATAAATGTGAGGTTATCCACTTTGGTGGTAAAAACAGAGAGACAGACTATTATCTGAATAGTGACAGATTAGGAAAAGGGGAGGTGCAAAGAGACCTGGGTGTCATGGTACATCAGTCATTGAAGGTTGGCATGCAGGTACAGCAGGCGGTTAAGAAAGCAAATGGCATGTTGGCCTTCATAGCGAGGGGATTTGAGTACAGGGGCAGGGAGGTGTTGCTACAATTGTACAGGGCCTTGGTGAGGCCACACCTGGAGTATTGTGTACAGTTTTGGTCTCCTAACCTGAGGAAGGACATTCTTGCTATTGAGGGAGTGCAGCGAAGGTTCACCAGACTGATTCCCGGGATGGCGGGACTGACCTATCAAGAAAGAATGGATCAACTGGGCTTGTATTCACTGGAGTTCAGAAGAATGAGAGGGGACCTCATAGAAACGTTTAAAATTCTGACGGGGTTAGACAGGTTAGATGCAGGAAGAATGTTCCCAATGTTGGGGAAGTCCAGAACCAGGGGACACAGTCTAAGGATAAGGGGGAAGCCATTTAGGACCGAGATGAGGAGGAATTTCTTCACCCAGAGAGTGGTGAACCTGTGGAATTCTCTACCACAGAAAGTTGTTGAGGCCAATTCACTAAATATATTCAAAAAGAAGTTAGATGAAGTCCTTACTACTAGGGGAATCAAGGGGTATGGTGAGAAAGCAGGAATGGGGTACTGAAGTTGCATGTTCAGCCATGAACTCATTGAATGGCGGTGCAGGCTAGAAGGGCCGAATGGCCTACTCCTGCACCTATTTTCTATGTTTCTAAAACTAATTTACAAAGAATATGCTTAAAATCTTGCCCAGAGGAAATTACATCCCCCCCCCCCCCCCACCCATCATCATCATCGGCAGTCCCTCGGAATCGAGTAAGACTTGCTTCCACTCTAAACATGAGTCCCACTCAAGCTTCACAGGGATGGCTGACATGAGAAATGGAGATAGCGTACCCGGGGTATAATAGGGGTTGCAATCAAGCCACTTGTAGGGATAGAGTAGAGGGAGCTCTTCTCTGAATCCAACACCTACTGCTCCTCATGCAGAGAGCATTCAATCCTGATATCGGGTGCATAAAGTGAAAACATATTCCACATCATAGCACTAACATTCCTCACCTTGCGGAGCAAGAAATTCAATCAAAAGAAGGTAACGTGTGTGTGTGTGTGTGTGTGTGTAGGGGGCAGGGAAGGGATAGTCAATAAGAAAAAAATGCCAAATAACTTGCAACAAATTCCACAGACTACCCCTTCCCATGTTGTTTTTCCACAGACAGATGGAGCCTTTTCAAATGTTGCTTTATCACCAGTGAAATAATGAGACTGCTATGCAGCTATCTGCTAGCACCTGCACATAGTCAGCACTACAAACCCAAACAAAGTTGGCAAATATTTGTTTTCACAGATCAAGACCAAAACAGCAGTTGCTGTCCCTCTGTGAAATGACTGTATATGGATGTTGGGCGAGGTATATCTGCTTTAATATCTTCCGCAGACACTGTTGCGGCTAATTTGCACCCATGCAATTAACAAGGATTTCCTATTTGTTCCGGGAAGGAAAACAAAAATCCATCTATATGCACACACACACGCATCTATGTATCAACACTCAACCGCCGAAGCATTACAAATTAACCATTGCTAACAAGGTGGGGGTTCGATCAAACTTGTAACAATTTCAGAATGGAAGTGTCTTAATAAATTTTAAAATGATAACGACAATATTATCTGGTCATGCCAGAGAGTCATTACGGCACAGAAGGAGGCCATTCGGCCCATCGAGACCATGCCTGCTCTCTGTAGGGAAATCCAGTCAGTCCCATTCCCCCGCTCTATTCCCGTAACCCTGCAGGTTTATTTCCCTCAGGTGCCTATCCAATTTTCTTTTGAAATCATTGATCGTCTCCGCTTCCACCCCCTCGTAACTCAATGTATCTCAATTTGTCCTGTTTGAAGGTGTTTTCGCACATTACAACAGCGTCAACACTTCAAAAGTACTTCGTTGGCGAAAAGATCCTTTGGCACGCCTTGAGATTGTGAAAGGCTCTATATAAATGTGAGTCCTTTCCTTTTAATAAAAATAAACCCATCCTTCCCGAAGGTGGGAAACAATGTTGTATTATGTTCCCTTTACCACGGCACTTCTGCTTTGAAAGCACCGAGAGTGGCTACAATGCCAAAGAATACGATAGGTTAATAACACAGATGTATTTGGTACTCACCTCTGGGGCACAGATTTAAAAACTGAAGTCTCCAGACCCTAACAGATCCCCGTGACCATCACATTTCTATCTATCTTACAGTGGTTTTCTTAACCTTTCTGCATTTTTTGACTTATTAACATTTTTTTTGTTGTTGCTGTATAGGCTAATGAAACATATTTTCCTACAGGTAACAAGAGGCGATATTACCCCCTTCAACGAGAACGAGACATGCGGGGCGTGTGGGGGGGTAGTTAAAACAGAGGCAGTGCCTGCCCTCCAGCTTGACGCCGCACTCATGCCAGCCGCTATTTTAATTCATGGATTCTGGGAGGCGTGTGAGACCTTCGCCGCAGATTCTGTCTGTTTAAGGCGTGCTGCTCCTTTGAACCAAACTAAAGGTAGGTGCTGGTGTTGCAGTTGGCTAGATGCAAGACATCCGGTCCACACTGACCCACTTTGAAAGTTTTCATTCCTCCTCCCTGAGGACAGGGCACAGCGGCTCCTTGGCTTTCGGTCGAATGAGGATATTTTGGACTTTTGGAACTTCCAGTGAGTATTATAATGCTTATTAAAACTGGCCCTCTGTGTGTTCACTGTATCATACAGCAGTGGTTTGCACTTTCTGTCCTGCAAACATTAACACACTCTCGGGAACCCCAGGGATAATTTTCAACTTCAAAATCTATCAGCAAGAGCATTGCTAGCACAGTCATTCTACTGCTAACACGCAGGCAAATTGCAGCACATTACATAGATGTATAATGATAGATATATATTTAAATCCGTAACATTGAATTAAAATGCTAATGAGAGTGTGCTGTGACAGAATTGCCACTTTAAATGTGTTGGAATGTGGGAATTCCTGTTCCCACTTGAACGTCTGACCTCATTTCTTAAATCACCACCTCATCTCTCCCTCTAACTGATCCAAGGGCAATGTGGAGGGCTAGGCTAAAGGAGGCTGTCGGGTAAACCTGTGCTTTTGCTTGATCGAAATGGCGTAACAGCTGCCGTGGATGATACCAGGGATTTAAGGATATAGTTATAATAAGAGACTAAAAAGTCTTTGAAGGGGTGGCGGGGGTGGGGGTTGAAACACAACTGCTCCAAATTATGAAAGGGGTTGAGAGATTAAATAGTGAAAGATTATTTCCACTGGTTGGAAAGGGGAATAATTTCAAGAGCAGGACTAGATACACAAAAAATCATCCCTACACTGCCTTTGCAACCACCTCCAATCCCATGGGGGTAAAATTCACTGGGCATGGCAGCAAAAACAGGCAGTAGTGGATTACCCATTGACTTCAATGGAAAGGAAAGTCAGGTGGGTTGGATAGATGAGCATCCAATCTGCTTCCACCCACTCTACACCCCTGCCAATGTTGAATCTTACCCCCTATTGCCGTTGCTCTAGTCCTCCAATCTTCTAGCTCCAGCTTCCTGCACATGCTCCCGTCCTTCCACTCTACCATCAGTTGTAGAGCCTTCATTCTCTTGCCCCGGGCACTCCAATTCCTCCTGTAAACCCCTCTGCCTTTGCTGTATCACTTCCCACCTTCAAATACCTCCTTAAAACCTTCCTGGCCGACTGTGTGTTCAGCCACTTCCCCCTGAACTCTCCTCCTATTTCTGATTGGGTCTTACCTTCCCCAAACCTGTGAAGCACTTTGAGGGATAGCTCTTAAAAGCAGTTTTTAATCATGTAAAAAGGTTACTGGTGATTGGAGGAACTAGAAAAATATTTGTCAGATATGAGATTCAAGTGTATAGCTCCAGATGGATTGAAATTTCTGCAAAACTAACTTAACAGGCTACTAAAATAAGTCATGTAACAAATTGAAATTTAAGACAAACAACTTCAGCTTCACAGCATCCAGAAATCTGTGACAAAACAGAGACTTTCAAATAAATGATAGGTACTAACAGAAAGAGAGAGGGAATCTGCCCTTCTGTGGGTGTGGACTGAAGACAGACTTTAGTCTAAAGAACTCTACAGGATGATCTCACCGATTCTCTATATGTCCACACCCACTAAACCATCAGTTTACATATGTGGCCAACATTTAGTGTGATCTGGAATAGAAGACAATGCCAAAGTTACAACTCCTAAGCTGAAGTGATTTACTGGACATTCAGTGCTTACTCACCTTCAATCCGCTTTAACGCTGACAGACAGCTTTCCCGACCAGGAAAGACAAATGGATTGCTACAGGTCCGAATGGTATCGCACTCACACTTCCCATTCATTATGTTGCAGCCTGTTGCTAGGTTTTCATTGCAGGGCTCAAGTCCAAGAAGCTGGTCGTCCTCCCAGTTCTCATCTGAAAGAAAAGTATTCTCAGAACATGCCCAGGATCAAATTAAGCCTACAATATGCACGTTGCTGTAAGCTGTGCTTAAACATTAAACAAGTCACAATCTTGGCATTAGTTTGGTCTCCAATTTATGGAATAGCTCCTAAATATTCATATATATACGGCATATTTAGCGTTCTCTCTAACTTTCAAAAGCAAATTACACATGGTTTGGTTTCCAAAGTTGTTTAAAATGTTCTTTTCTTAAAGCATTCAAATTCAGTCAATGCTTTAATGGAGAATATTAGAGTGGGAGGGAGACAATAAATGAAAGTACTTAAACACCCCTTGTATGTCCGACAGCACATTGCCTTCAACAATAATTAGCACCCAAAGGTACCCCACCCTCCCACAATAATGGAGCCATAGGTTATCATTTTGGATGTCTGACGCAGATGTGTTATAGACATCAGGCAAGAGGGAATCCTCTGGAGTGCGGAGACTGGTGAGCTTGAAGTTATTCACTGTTGTTGTACAAACGCCTGCAGTTTTATTTTTCAGTTTGTCCATGCTGAATATTCTTGCTCAGTTAAAAAAAAAGAGAACGTCAATTCATGGCAGGTACAGATTTCTAAAGATAAGAGAACTGAGGGGAACTGGGTAGCACCCCATTTGGGTGTTAACAGCCGCAAGGCAGGATTTCCTGCATCAGGCACGGAAGTCCCGCCCCGCTCGCTATATTGGGATTATCGCCCTCGAGAGCAAGTGGAGCGCAAAATAGCGTGCTCCATGTGCTCAGTGGGGCGTGAGCAGGGCGGAAGCGAGAGGAGAGGGGCGCTGGGACGCTTAGCGCTGTCATGTAGAAAGGCCCCCCCTCTCCTCCCTCATTAAAGAGGGCCAAGCTGCCGACTCTGCAGGACCCTACCTGGACCACCGGAGAGCGGGGTGCCGTGGCATCAGCCTGGCGCTCATGCGGAGTGCCGGGCTGCCAGATCGCGGCACAGACCCCGCGATCCAACATGTAACAGGCCGCGACTGGTCAGTCGAAGGTTTCCTTTATCTTCTGTGCGCCACCTCCTCTTTAAGCGAGCAGTCGACAGCCCGGTGGTACGTGTCCCCTGAAGCTGTCGTTGGCTTCGTCCTGCGCAGCTTCGGGGAGCGTTCTAGAATTTTCTCTCCCAGGCGAAAACGCATCGCTGCGACATCATCGCCGCTAAACCCCTGCAGAATTTAGCGGGAGCCGTTAGTGGCGTGGAGCCGCACCCGGGCGCAAAGTTGTTTGCACCCCGATAGTGCCCCCAAGGGGGGGCAAACAACCCAAATTTCTCCCCCTTATCTTTTCTCTTCCCGCACTGCAAGTCACATGTTATATATTTGCCCTGACACCTTTGTAAACACAACTAAGTATTATGGTAAAAACATTTGATAAAATGCTACTCCATATATAATTTTGCATTTGTTTACATATTTACGTGAATTCTGTTTATACCCATGTGTTTATTTTCCCATTTTCTCCTCTCCAGTATTTGCTGACTGATATTACAACGCTACAGTTCCACAGGTACCAGGAGTTCTGCAGTACCTCCCCCAAATGTCCATGCTTGATGTGGGAGCTTAGACCATGAGTGCTGACAGGCTATTCAATTGTAGATGTACTGTGATTGTGCCGGATCTTGACCTCGTCTGACTTGCATCTTCCAGCTCACTGGAAAGCGACATGGGCCAGGAGCCCACAATGATTTTTGTGCCCTTCCCCCCATCTCAAGGGACAGCTGATGCACTTTCAGAGTTCTTCTGCCTGAGATCAGCTATTTCAGCGCATACTAGAGAATGAACTGGGGCTTCCCTGATGTGTATGGTTCAGAATCATCCCACACCCTGCATTTACCCAACAAGGCCACTAGGGGAGCTTTCTTAGCACTATCTTTAATAACACCTTATGCCTCACTGATGACATCAGCTTATCAATAATGTTTCTTTTTGCATTTCATGATGATAGCATAATGGAAATGTATGATACTGCCAGAAATTTTAAAAAATTCATAGTGGTAACAGTATCAATGCATCAACTGAATTTGGATTGAAAATGCTGGAAAACTGGAAATAGCATTACAGAATTGTGGAAATTACACACAGATGGAGGATTTTTGACTCACAGTTCTTCAACTGAAGCTAACTGCTCTAATCCCACTTCCCTGCTTTTTCTCCCTATCCTTTTATATTCTTCCTCTTCAAATACTTATCCAATTCTGTTTTAAATGATGCTATGTCTCTGTCTCGATAACCACTTGTGGTAAAGCATTCCAAAGTGTTCTGATATCCCTCTGCATGAAAAGATTTCTTCCAGCTTCCCCTTCATTCTAGTGACATCAGCATGTTGGAACTCTCGCATCCCGAGTGACACAAACTACAATGTTAGCTGTTGTAATCCCCAACAGTTATCCTCCCCTTGCTGGTCCTTCGATTTTAACCAGGAACCTGAACCCATGTATAGAGTGCCAGGACGCAGCCCTTCTCAGAGCTGTGAGCATGGAGGAAGTACACCAGCTGGGACAATAGACTTGCTAGCCTTGCAGTTAACATGCTGTCTGCTCGCACACAATATTGGAGGCCAATACAATATACAGCACTTACGAATGTTTCAATAAAAACTGTCATGGGACTAAGACCATGCATGAATGAATATTGTGAAAAAATGTTATTGTGAAATTAACCCGTTTTATAGTACCTTTCATTTTGTGCTTTTTTTAATTTTAAAGTGGGGTGTAATAATAGTGCATGGTGATAAATCTGTTAGTGATTGCACTGTCTCACTTGCACTGTGGACCACATCTCAATTATCATATAATTCTTATAGGCTATCAGATCTGTAAGATTTATAAAACTTTTTCCCCTTTTCTTGTCAATGTTCTATTTTCTTATACCGGCACTGACTCCTTATTGGGGTGTGGTTCTACAGACCCTGGTTGCTCTTTGGCACCTTACCGTTTCTCCTCCTTTCTCCCCTTATACAAGCATTGACTCTTCAGAGACCACGGTTGCCCTCTGGTACCGCACCCAAGTGATCAGCATTCATATTTCGGCTTTGACTGCAGGTGGCATCCTAGGCAAGTCCAATCCGGTCCTCGTCCTGTCAGGCTTCCGGCCGAGGTCACTGCGGAGCGATTAGGGCCGGTAACCCTGGTAGACTGTCCCATCCCTAACCCAAGGTTGGTGAGGCCAACCACAGTATCTCTACTACTGCACCAACTGAAACCATCTAACCGGATGCAATATAACCCGGAACCTGGGCTGTATGGCTCGGCGACATACTTGCTGTGGCATTGGGGAGCCGTAAATGATGCCTTTATCAGACATGCTGCCCTTGTCGACTTCTGCTTCAGAATTTCATGCCAAAATTAAGAACATATAAAATATAAGCAAAAACCCTCTTGTGTTTAAACGTTAGGAAATACAGCTCCTGCATCTGGGTTCTGCTAGATCCACTCTCTTTTGTGTCATCTTAAGTGCTCAATTCTTGTTTTGCCATATCATGTGCTCGAGGGTTGGAAAGGAGCCTGAAAAGTTCCCAGTGGTACTGTAAAGGAAATCCTTTGGATATGAAGGAGAGAGGGTGGAGGGCTTCAGGATAAGGGAAAAGAACAATGACATTCCTGCTGCCTAGGAATTTGAAAGAAAACCACTGCCCCCAAAGCCAAATGTTAAGTTACAAAACTTTACAAAACATATTTCTCACGCATGCTGTGCACCTAGCACCTCGCTTCCAACAACCGTCCCCCGCCCCTTCCCCAGTCTGAATTAACGTTAGATGACTGGTGACTACGACAGGAGCTAGACAAACAAATAAGTAATCAATCGATTTAAGTTCCTGGAGTAGAGATTTTGAATTCAGTTTTGTTTGCTCCATCGTGAGAATTTCTTTTTCAAGACTCATTGCTGCCGCCTATCAGTCAAGGAAGGAAGCTCATTTAGTCTCTTAATTGCAAGTTTCTGCACATGAAAAAAAATAGTAAGAATTAACCGGGGAGGTGGAGAGTTAGAGGTTTGAAAAGGATTCGCAAGGTATTTTTTTTTAACTATCGCCCTCTCGTGAAAAGTGCATAATTTGTTTTATATCTTTAAAAACTTAGTTGACTGAATAAAATCAGATTTGCCCGGATCACGTTGAAGCCAAATTTGCAAAAGGCAAGTGTTTTCAATATATTTGAAAAATTGGCTGGCATTTATGTTTTTATTTCTCTCGCCAATTTGATCCTGTGAAGTTTCCCCAAAAAAGCAGACCTTGCATTTAAAGTCACCCCGATCTTGTTTACAAATCCAGGTCCAGCTCTGGTGCAAATTATCCCGAGTATGTGATAAGGCTCGAGCACTCGCTTTCCATGCTACTTCCTGCTTCACCAAGTGGGATTTAGAGTCAGGAGGGTGTTTCAGCTTAACCAGGACATTAACATGAAATACTCATCAAGTGGCTGGCGTGGGGTCCACACCTGTAAATGATGCAATTCTCCCTTTGGAAATGACGGATCGGCCCGAGTGACCTACACTAAGGGAATGGGTGAAAGTTATACGGTAAAGTTCCTGGTGTGTGTGTGTATTTTTTGCAGTCCGTTAAACAGTGGGGGGGGGGGGAAAGAGAGTGAGGAGCCCCCGCGTCCGGCATCGACAGTGTCTACAGCGGAGCTCCTTCCTTCAGGCATAGCCTGGCCTCCAGATCTCGGAGCTGATCCGCAAGCAGACATAGCAAACATTCCTGTCAAAAAAAAACCTCCACCAGCCCACAGTGAAAGGCAGGGCTGGCAGCACAAAAACAGCGAGGAATCTGTTAGCAACACCCAGCCCAAAAAAGTGATCGACCAGATCGGAGCCTCGCTCAGCTGGGAATGTGCTATTATATTCGTAAAATTCACAAATTGAATCCTCTGCGGTGCAATTCAGAGCATCACGCCAATGCAAAAAAAAACCCGTGCAGTCAACATACCGATCAAAGCCACGGTGTAATGCAAAGTCTGTACCCAGCAAAACCGCAGAAAGGTGCATCGCTTTCGGAAAATACAATAACTAGGGCAAACCAGCCTTCACTTTTGCTTCGACTTTGGGAGGGAGGGGGGCTGCGAGATACGTATAATTACAAGGGGGGAGCCAACACGAACTGTTTGCCCTCCCGGTTGAAATGTGAAAATAGCAACTCGAGTTAACTTGACTCGATCAAAGTTAACAGCATATGCCATCACGCCATGTTTCAACTCCGCAGGCTGAATAACAACATACCTTCGCAAATCCCAACTTCGTAGCCGGTGATGGAATCGCCATTGAAAGGAGGTCTTATCACACACCGGAGGCCGCGATCGCAAGTTCCGTACAGACCGTACACTCCGCCGCAAGTTTCGTTTTCCTGCTTGGCGCAAGTGGAGCAGCAGCCGCAGAAGCCCATCACGATACTCCCAGGGCAGTTCTTGGGCTCCTCGCACTTGGATTCATCGCAGGGTAGGCACACCAGAGCTCGGCCACTCTCAGCCAATAAATTAATAAGGTGCAAGACTGCGAACAACTTTACAGCCAGGTACATCCCAGAAGGAGCCATTTTCACACTCAAAAAAAAGCACAATAAAAAAAAATTACCCCCCCCCAAAAAAAAACTTTTAGACTTGGAGGGAGGAAAAAAAAATCACAGCGAAAGTTTCCCCCAAAAAAGCCTCCTCTCTCTTGGACGCTGCGATACAACGACTCATCAAGCAGGATCACTCACAAATGCAAACCTAAGCCCAGTGCCTCTTGAACACAAGACAACATGCAAAAAAAGAAACAAGATCTCTTTTTCTCATCAACCTCCCCCCACCCCCTGCAAAAAAAGTTTCTTTATCCTTGTTAAAGACTTCAACAAAGTTGATCCGGCTTCTTATTTTCTTTCTTCTCTGTCTCTATTCGTCCCCAACCTCCCCCCTCCCAACAGAATCGGAATTGCCTTTAAAAACTGCGAAACAAGAGTTCTTTCACAATTTTTTTTTTGGTTGCTGCAGGGAATTCCGGAAAAAAAAGAATTCAGATGCAAAACGAAAAGGATTTTCTTTCTTCCTTAAAACTGAACGGAATTTCCTTGAAGCTCGGACGAGCGAACGAGCGAGTTCTAGCTAGCGCCTTTGGCTGGCTGTCACACAAGCGTTTTGTTTAATCGCACAACTCGCACTGAAGTGAGTGGTTGCAGCGAGCACCTCTCGATCTGCGCACACACACACACACACACATGGACACACAAACACAGCAACCAACCAACATGCCGCACTCGCCCTCTCTCACTCACACACACACGTCAATCCACCCCGCCGCTATTGTGACGTCGCCGCAGCGCCCCGCCTCCGGCTCCTTTCCTCGGCCACGCATTGGCTGGCTCGGCATGGAATATTCAAAACAAACTCCGCCCCCTCTCCTCCCGGTGCCACCAACCTCCCCCCCCCCGCCCTACAACCCAAGAGCAGAGGGCGCATGCGCGCATTCCAGACATTGTTACAGGCGAAAACCCCAAAAAAATCCGCTGTAAATTCTCCTTTCTTTCCTCCCCTCCTCTTCTTGCTAACTGTGGCGAGGCAGTTTCCTCGGCTTTTTGCAATTGTGTGTGTATATACATACCATAAATATAATATGAAGATTCTGGTGGTTGTAAATGCCACATTTAAGAGCCCTATCATTTCGCAGGTAAACATCGAGGCAACAAGAAAAAGGGACACATCCTGCAGACATCAGATGGAAATAAATACTCACACGCATGTACAATACATCTCCCTTCCCAAAATACCAATGTTCAAGAATTAAATTTCTTTGCCCGAGTGATTCTTCCACATTTAAACATTTTCAGCATGCATGTCTACACCTGACTAGAGCCAGTTCTCTTGACATTTACACCAGGTTTCCAAATGACTGCAACATTCAGTGACTGGATGTTCTTCAATGGGAAGGGGTGGTTGGGAGATCGACTCGCTTGCTTATATAAACTGAAATTACAGGAAGTAAGTGTAAGTGAGCTTTGTAAAACAGACCAAAAAAAAACACGTCGTTTTTTTCTCTTAAGAACTCTGACAAAAGTTTTAAATATTTGAAACTCCACCAAATAATTACGTCCCTCCCCCGCCCCTTCCCCTGGGCCCAAATAAAAATACCCCAGAAATAGTCGCAGTCATGGCGTGAGTAAATGAGGTAAAGAGGAATTTTCGGTACAACATTCCAACAGTGTTACTCAAATAGTTTTCTCACGTGGGGTTGCAGTTAATCCTGCTTCCAGTTCGTGCAGGACGGGAAAGGGAAAAGTACTCCAGCTAGGTTCCCCGCGTTACAGAGAAGCTAGCAGTGCAAATTGTGAACAGAGAGGGGAACTTAGTGCAGCTTTTTAATCTAGAAACACGAAGGAGAACGAGTCCGGCACTGTGGTGACGTTGTTGTTCAGTTGTCAGTGCAGAGAGACCGTGCTAGTGTGGTGCCAATTTGTGCTTCTCCCAATGCCCAGCCTCCAAAGAGCAAGTGTAAACGTTCAATTTCCACGATCTTAATTGGGGAACGACGCAGAGTCACCGTTCAGCTGAATGGGACTGGATAGGGAGATAGATGCCACTGCATAGAGAAGTCTACTTGAGCAAACATTAGACCATGCCTGTAGCCCTCAGTCAACCTACCTAGCCCTCCCAAGTCACACATTCATCAGGGGTGACATTCATTCATTTGAATGTAAATTATTTTGATATATGTTCTTTAAAATAAACACAGTTCCATATGTTTAAATTGATTTGCCACCTGGCTCACTTTCTATGATTATAAATTTAATTCCCAACATTTCCTAGTTGTTCACAAACCTGAATATCTGAAAACCACAAACCACACTGCAGATGAGCGACAAGTCAATATTGTGAACCAAAGTGACCTGAACTTGAGCATTTTGGGAGAGGGTACAGAGGAGGTTTACCGGGATGATATCAGGGATGAGTGAGTCCAGTTATGTGGAGAGATTGGAGAAGCTGGGATTGAATGGTAGGATACTGAGAATTGTAGAGGAACAAAAGGACCTTGGAGTTCATGTCCACAGATCCCTGAAGATAGCAGGCCAGGTAGATAAGGTGGTTAAGAAGGCATATGGAATGCTTGCCTTTATTAGCTGAGGCATAGAATACAAGAGCTGGGGGGGGCGGGTGGTGGGGTTATGCTTGAACTGTATAAAACACTGGTTAGACCACAGCTGGAGTACTGCATGCAGTTCTGGTCATCATATTACAGGAAGGTACAGAGGAGATTTACGAGGGTGTTGCCGGGAGTGGAGAATCTAAGCTATGAGGACAGGTTAGATAGGCTGGATTTATTTCCATTGGAACAGAGGAGGCTGAGGGGAGACCTCATTGAGGTGTATAAAATTATGAGCGGCCTAGATATAGTAGTTAGAAAGGGCCTATTTCCCTTAGCAGAGGGGTCAACAACCAGGAGGCATAAATTTAAAGTAATTGGTAGAAGGTTTAGAGGGGATTTGAGGGGAAATTTCTTCACGCAAAGGGGTATGGGGGTCTGAAATTCACTGCCTGAAAGGGTGGCAGAGGCAGAAACCCTCACCACATTTAAAAAGTACTTGGATGTGCACTTGAAGTGCTGTAACCTGCAGGGCTACAGACCTAGAGCTGGAAAATGGGATTAGGCTGGATAGCCTCTTGTTGACCGGCATGGACACGATGGGCCGAAATGGCCTCCTTCCTTGCTGTAAACTTCTATGATTCTATGATTCCCTTTAGAGCAGAGAAGGTTAAGGGGAGATTTAATCGATAATTCCAAATTATATGGGGTTTTAATAGAGCAAGTAGGGAGAAACTATTTCCTCTGGCAAGTGGGACATGGACATAGTTCGTATTTGTCTACAAAGACATGTGCCTTCGGCAGGAAGGCCTCATAGGTGAAGAATTGAGGTACACTGTCCCTGTCCAGTTCGATGCGCCCAACTACGACGTGGCCAGTTGAATCCTGCTTGATAGTCTGTAGGATCGAAGATGATAAAAAGTTAAAAGAAAGACTCGCATTTATATAGCGCCTTTCACGACCACTGGATGTCTCATAGCGCTTTGCAGCCAATGAAATACTGTTGTAATGTGGGAAAATGGTCATTTATAGAAGCATTTTCTGACCCCTCCATGCCAGCGAATTGGTATGGAAAAGTCAAAGGATCATGAAAGGTTGACTATACAGGGATCTTGAAAAGAACCACACTGTTCTTGAATAGAACAAATCAGAGTGAATTAGCATCATGATTTTGTCACAGTCTATTCACCAAATTTGCTACTGCTTCTGAATGATGAAGATGGGAAGGAGCTGTGGTAACCATGGGAGGGGAGTAGGCTGCAATGTTTCTGACAGAAAGCTCATAGTAGCATGCAGCTGAGGATCCACCAACTTAGCGTATGGTGAGCGAGCCTGGAGCATAATATTACTCAACAGTGCAGAGTGCCAGAGCAGATGAGCATAAAGTGAAGGTGTTTGCTCCAAGGCAGAGCCAGCAAGTTTGGCGATGGGGTTATTTCGGATTTTGACTTTCTCGGCAGTTTATTGGTGTTTATTGTAGAGTAGTGACCAATTCAGAGTGACATCCAAATAAACAGAGTGAGCATCATGTTTAAGAAGTTGACCATTTAGGATGATCTTTTTAAGCAGTCCCCCGGAGTCGAGGATGATTGCTTCCACAATAAAATGAGTTCTAAGGTGACTGATTAGACCAATGCGTGATCTACAGTCTCTGTCACAGGTTGGCAGACGGTGGTTGGAGGGATGAGTGGGTGGGCTGCTTGATTTGTTGTACAGTCCTTCCGCTGTTTGTACTTGGCTTCCGCGTGCTCCCGGTGAAGAGACTCGAAGTGTTCGGTGCGTTCTCGGATGCTCCTTCTCCACTTTGAGCGGTCTTGGGCCGGGAATTTCCAAGAGTTGGTGGGGATGTTGCATTTTTTCAAGGAGGCTTTGAGGGTGTTTTCTCTGCCCTCCTGTGGCTCACCTGCCGTGACGTAGTTCAGAGTAGAGTGCTTGTTTCGGGAGTCTAATATCGGGCATGCGGACAATGTGGCCTGCCTTTGACTTACTGATGTTTAATGTAAGGCCCAGACTCTCGTACGCTGCAGTGAAGGTGTCAACGATGGTTTGGAGTTCGGACTCCGACTATGCACAAACGCAAGCGTCATCTGCATACTGTAATTCAATGACAGAGGTTGGAGCAACCTTGGATCTGGACTGGAGGCATCAGAGGTTGAACAATTTCCCACTTGTCCTGTAGGTTAACTCCACTCTAGCGGGGAGCTTGTTAAGGGTGAGATGAAGCTTTGCAGCGAGGAAGATTGAAAAGAGTGTTGGTGCAATAAGAACATAAGAACATAAGAACATAAGATTTAGGAACAGGAGTAGGCCATCTAGCCCCTCGAGCCTGCTCCGCCATTCAACAAGATCATGGCTGATCTGGCCGTGGACTCAGCTCCACTTACCTGCCCGCTCCCCGTAACCCTTAATTCCCTTATTGGTTAAAAATCTATCTATCTGTGATTTGAATACATTCAATGAGCTAGCCTCAACTGCTTCCTTGGGCAGAGAATTCCACAGATTCACAACCCTCTGGGAGAAGAAATTCCTTCTCAACTCGGTTTTAAATTGGCTCCCCCGTATTTTGAGGCTGTGCCCCCTAGTTCCAGTCTCCCCGACCAGTGGGAACAATCTCTCTGCCTCTATCTTGTCTATCCCTTTCATTATTTTAAATGTTTCTATAAGATCACCCCTCATCCTTCTGAACTCCAACGAGTAAAGACCCAGTCTACTCAATCTATCATCATAAGGTAACCCCCTCATCTCCAGAATCAGCCTAGTGAATCGTCTCTGTACCCCCTCCAAAGCAAGTATATCCTTCCTTAAGTAAGGTGACCAAAACTGCACGCAGTACTCCAGGTGCGGCCTTACCAATACCCTATACAGTTGCAGCAGGACCTCCCCGCTTTTGTACACCATCCCTCTCGCAATGAATGCCAACATTCCATTTCCTTCCTGATTATACCTGCAAATGAACTTTTTGGAATTCATGCACAAGGACCCCCAGGTCCCTCTGCACCGCAGCATGTTGTGGTCCCAGCACTGATCCCTGTGGCACACCACTAACCACCGATTTCCAACCCGAAAAGGACCCATTTATCCTGACTCTCTGCTTTCTGTTAGCCAGCCAATTCTCGATCCATGCTAATACATTTCCTCTGACTCCGCGTACCTCTATCTTCTGCAGTAACCTTTTATGTGGCACCTTATCGAATGCCTTTTGGAAATCTAAATACACCACATCCATCGGTACACCTCTATCCACCATGCTTGTTATATCCTCAAAGAATTCTAGTAAATTAGTTAAACATGATTTCCCCTTCATGAATCCATGTTGCGTCTGCTTGATTGCACTATTCCTATCTAGTTGTCCCGCTATTTCTTCCTTAATGATAGCATCAAGCATTTTCCCCACTACAGATGTTAAACTAACCGGCCTATAGTTACCTGCCTTTTGTCTGCCCCTTTTTTTAAACAGAAGCGTTACATTAGCTGCTTTCCAATCCGCTGGTACCTCCCCAGAGTCCAGAGAATTTTGGTAGATTATAACGAATGCATCTGCTATAACTTCCGCCATCTCTTTTAATATCCTTGGATGCATTTCATCAGGACCAGGGGACTTGTCTACCTTGAGTCCCATTAGCCTGTCCAGCACTACCCCCCTAGTGATAGTGATCATCTCAAGGTCCTCCCTTCCCACATTCCGGTGACCAGCAATTTCTGGCATGGTTTTTGTGTCTTCCACTGTGAAGACCGAAGCAAAATAATTGTTTAAGGTCTCAGCCATTTCCACATTTCCCATTATTTAATCCCCCTTCTCATCTTCTAAGGGACCAACATTTACTTTAGTCACTCTTTTCCGTTTTATATATCTGTAAAAGCCTTTACTATCTGTTTTTATATTTTGCGCAAGTTTATTTTCGTAATCTATCTTTCCTTTCTTTATTGCTTTCTTAGTCATTCTTTGCTGTCTTTTAAAATTTTCCCAATCTTCTAGTTTCCCACTAACCTTGGCCACCTTATACGCATTGGTTTTTAATTTGATACTCTCCTTTATTTCCTTGGTTATCCACGGCTGGTTATCCCTTCTCTTACCGCCCTTCTTTTTCACTGGAATATAATTTTGTTGAGCACTATGAAAGAGCTCCTTAAAAGTCCTCCACTGTTCCTCAATTGTGCCACCGTTTACTCTGTATTTCCAGTCTACTTTAACCAACTCTGCCCTCATCCCACTGTAGTCCCCTTTGTTTAAGCATAGTACGCTCGTTTGAGACACTACTTCCTCACCCTCAATCTGTATTACAAATTCAACCATACTGTGATCACTCATTCCGAGAGGATCTTTTACTAGGAGATCATTTATTATTCCTGTCTCGTTACACAGGACCAGATCTAAGATAGCTTGCTACCTTGTAGGTTCTGTAACATACTGTTTTAAGAAACAATCCCGTATGCATTCTATGAATTCCTCCTCAAGGCTACCCCATGCGATTTGATTTGACCAATCAATATGTAGGTTAAAATCCCCCATGATTACTGCCGTTCCTTTTTCATATGCCTCCATTATTCCCTTGATTATTGCCCGCCCCACCATGAAGTTATTATTTGGAGGCCTATAAACTACACCCACCAGTGACTTTTTCCCCTTACTATCTCTAATCTCCACCCACAATGATTCAACATTTTGTTCATTAGAGCCAATATCGTCTCTCACAACTGCCCTGATATCATCCATTATTAACAGAGCTACCCCACCTCCTTTCCCTTCTTGTCTATCTTTCCAAATTGTCAGATACCCCTGTATGTTTAATTCCCAGTCTTGGCCACCCTGCAGCCACGTTTCTGTAATGGCCACCAAATCATACCCATTTGTAATGATTTGTGCCGTCAACTCATTTACTTTATTTCGAATGCTGCGTGCGTTTAGGTAGAGTGTTTTAATACTAGTTTTTAAATCATGATTTTTAGTTTTGACCCCTCCTGCAGCCCCTTAATATTCATACATATAATTGTCCCTTCCTATCACCTTGTGGTTTACACTTACCCCAGTGCTACTATGCTCTGTTGCCTCCTGCCTTTTGCATTCTTTCTTGGGGTCCTATTCATCTGAGCTCTCACCAACTCTAACTAGCTCAGAGCCCTCTCCTGGTTTCCGAATACTCCTTGCATTGAGGCACCGAGCTTTCATGCTTGCCTTTTTATTACACTTTGACCCTTTAAAATTTTGCTGTACAGTGGCCCTTTTTGTTTTTTGCCTTGGGTTTCTCTGCCCTCCACTTTTACTCATCTCCTTTCGATCTTTTGCTTTTGTCTCCATTTTGTTTCCCTCTGTCTCCCTGCATTGGTTCCCATCCCCCTGCCATATTAGTTTAACTCCTCCCCAACAGCACTAGCAAACACTCCCCCAAAGGACATTGGTTCCAATGACACAGCCTTGCTTGACCCTGGTTTGCACGTGTATTGTGTCCGTGGTGAATCTGTTGATTAGAATCACGGCTTGCATGTCATCGTGAAGTAGGCGGAGGATGGTGACGAATTTTTGATGACAGCCGAATTTGAGAAGGACACTCCATAATCCCTCACGGTTGAGAGTCAAAGGCCTTTGTGAGGTCAAAGAAAGTCATGTACAGAGGTTGATGCTGCTCCCTATATTTTTCTTGGATTTGTCGCACGGAGAAGATCATGTCCGTTGTGCCCCGTAGTGGGCGAAATCCGCATTGTGACGCTGGGAGGAGCTCTTTAGCCACTGTGAGGTGATGATTGAGGAGGATTCTTGCGATGATAACGAGTTCAGGAGAAGCGCTAATATTGTGCAAGTGAAATACGGAGGACACAGTCGTCGTGGTACTTGGTTGAAGATGCCATTTCAGGTCGTACTTACTCTGGCATGAGTTTCATGCCATTAGTGAGTGTGGTTTCTAGAATGAGAAAGACACTAGTTTCAGTAGCAAAGGCACTGTCATAAGCAGAGATGATTTTATGTGAGCTGGTCGCAGGTAGGTTGTTTATGTACATTAAAAAGGAATGATACTAGAACTGATCCCTGAAGAGATTTGGCATCTCTACGAGTTAGTGAGGTTGACCATGTGTACTCTGAAAGATCGGTCCTGTAGCAGTAATTCAACCAAGCAGACAGTCCAATATGGCAGATCTGTCGACCAGTGGGCTAGACAGTGCTGTTAGATTGAAGAGGACAACAGCAGTCTTCATGTTTTTCTGGATGCCAGTTTCAGTGAAGGTGGTTAGGGTGAGTACTTGGTTACATGTGCTGCGGCTACAGCAGATACTACCTTGGCCTGAGCTCAAAACCGAATCGACTACAGGCTGATATACGCTGTAGTACCAATCGGTCGAGCATCTTTTAACTAACACTCAGGAGGGAGTACGGTCAGGTGCTTGGTACTAACTTGGGACAGGTCGGGGCCATAAAAGGCGAGCGGTGAGCGGCGAGCAGCCCCTGGACAGCGTGGCGGCCCCGACCCATGAAAAAATATCAGTGTACCACTTCAGGGAGCAGCACGAGCTGGTGCAAGAGGGCGACGGCAGTGAAGAGGGCGACTGGATTGGACATCTACAAGGTCCAGGTCGCTGATTGGAACGTGGGCAGGTACGGCAGGAGTGGTGAGGTCGGGGCGTGGGAGCGGCACGTGATCAGGGCCCAGGAGAGGCGTGAGTTCGGGGCCCAGCAGAGGCAAGGGGCAGCACGGGCCAGCCCACACTGCAATATGTGTGCGCACTAGGTCCGTGCAGCAGAGCTGGTCTCCAGTCGTCTTGATTAATCCTTGCCACTCGACCAAAATCTAGCTCTGTCAAGCCCGTGTGGTGGCTGGTGTGCAACGGTCACCACACGTTAAAAAAATCCACGCACAGGGATCTTCCACCCTTCAGGATGTAGTTTGGGATCTGGAATATCAGGTCCCTCATTGAAACACCTGCGAGCTCATCCCTTTTTGGTGTGGAAGCGGATCATCCTCGGTGCGAGGGACTCCCTAAGAAGAGAAGACTTTGGATCATTGTCTGCCTTAAGTAAGCCAATGAACTTTGACAGACACTATACTGCTGGAATTTGGCCTTTTGAGGATAATATGAGTGAAGAAAAGAGATAGCCAATTATAAGTTTATGGACCAAGGTTCTTCAAAAATTCAGGGTATTTATTGTTGTAGCGGATGCGGTAGCAGGTTTCATATTATGTAGCACAGCGTCGAGATCTGATGGTGTGTGCAGGCTGGTAGGACGACATGCTTTGGGGCATTTCCACAATAGTGGTGACATTCATCATGTATTTTCCATTCCAAGATGTTGTTGCTGGAAGCTCTTTCCACTTTTATCAGGCGACTGGCAGTGGCATTGGCTAACACAGAATGATCGTTTCTATTAGCCATTGAGCAGTATCCTGCTTTTCTGTCTCGAGCAAGTAAAATCCATCGCTGAGTTCGACCCAAATGGGCTCAATGAGCAGCATCAAGTGATTCAAGCAGGCGGTCTGCAATATCTGAGTCACCGGATTTCTCGTACAGTTTGAATGGGGCAGCACACTCTTTGTCCAAGCATGGTGGGTACAGGGGTAAAAGCCGTGAGTGAATGTGGATTTTGCAACTTTGTGGAGGGTGCCACAAAAGCATTTGTAAGCTTCCTTGATTGGGAGGTTATGCCATGGGATAGTAACAATGATTTTTTCAACAGTCTCTGCAAGCAAAATCCAAGTGGTTTTCCTGAAGGTGCATTGAGGTTTCCTTGCACTTTTGATGAGTGGTAGTCATAGGTTAACATGGATAAATATTGATTGGCGTAGACCGTGTGGAAGGATATTGAGAACAACTTTGAACACAATATGTGGCTGACTGTTGATTGAGGTGACCCAGCAGATGTCAGGGGAGGAGTGTTGACCCCATCTCGCTGAGTGGAAGATGCCACACTGTTTAGGGTCATGATTCAAGGCAAGGTCATTACTAGATGCCCATATTTGTAACTAGTCACCATCTTCGATGGCTAATGTAACGCCTCTGTTTAAAAAAGGGGGCAGACAAAAGGCAGGTAACTATAGGCCAGTTAGTTTAACATCTGTAGTGGGGAAAATGTTTGAAACTATCATTAAGGAAGAAATAGCGGGACATCTAGATAGGAATAGTGCAATCAAGCAGACGCAGCCTGGATTCATGAAGGGGAAATCATGTTTAACTAATTTACTGGAATTCTTTGAGGATATAACGAGCATGGTGGATAGAGGTGTACCGATGGATGTGGTGTATTTAGATTTCCAAAAGACATTCGATAAGGTGCCACACAAAAGGTTACTGCAGAAGATAGAGGTACGCGGAGTCAGAGGAAATGTATTAGCATGGATCGAGAATTGGCTGGCGAACAGAAAGCAGAGAGTCAGGATAAATGGGTCCTTTTCGGGTTGGAAATCGGTGGTTAGTGATGTGCCACAGGGATCGGTGCTGGGACCACAACTGTTTACAATATACATAGATGACCTGGAAGAGGGGACAGAGTGTAGTGTAACAAAATTTGCAGATGACACAAAGATTAGTGGGAAAGCGGGTTGTGTAGAGGACACAGAGAGGCTGCAAAGAGATTTAGATAGGTTAAGCGAATGGGCTAAGGTTTGGCAGATGGAATACAATGTCGGAAAGTGTGAGGTCATGCACCTTGGGAAAAAAAATAGTAAAAAGGAATATTATTTGAATGGGGAGAAATTACAACATGCTGAGGTGCAGAGGGACCTGGGGATCCTTGTGCATGAATCCCAAAAAGTTAGTTTGCAGGTGCAGCAGGAAATCAGGAAGGCGAATGGAATGTTGGCCTTCATTGCGAGAGGGATGGAGTACAAAAGCGGGGAGGTCCTGCTGCAACTGTATAGGGTATTGGTAAGGCCGCACCTGGAGTACTGCGTGCAGTTTTGGTCACCTTACTTAAGGAAGGATATACTGGCTTTGGAGGGGGTACAGAGACGATTCACTAGGCTGATTCCGGAGATGAGGGGGTTACCTTATGATGATAGATTGAGTAGACTGGGTCTTTACTCGTTGGAGTTCAGAAGGATGAGGGGTGATCTTATAGAAACATTTAAAATAATGAAAGGGATAGACAAGATAGAGGCGGAGAGGTTGTTTCCACTGGTCGGGGAGACTAGAACTAGGGGGCACAGCCTCAAAATACGGGGGAGCCAATTTAAAACCGAGTTGAGAAGGAATTTCTGCTCCCAGGGGGTTGTGAATCTGTGGAATTCTCTGCCCAAGGAAGCAGTTGAGGCTAGCTTATTGAATGTATTCAAGTCACAGATAGATAGATTTTTAACCAATAAGGGAATTAAGGGTTACGGGGAGAGGGCGGGTAAGTGGAGCTGAGTCCACGGCCAGATCAGCCATGATCTTATTGAATGGCGGAGCAGGCTCGAGGGGCTAGATGGCCTACTCCTGTTCCTAATTCTTATGTTCTTATGTTCTTATTGTGAGTTACTCCAGTCTATATGGTGGATATTAAAAACATCAAGATAGATAGCTGGGTGAGAAAGAGATGGGTGTATGTTTCACTTGGTGGCTTATAAGTGTTTGCAATGAAACAACCAACTGGATAACATTACAATGATTAGTGGATAAGATATGAACTGCATCTAAGATCTTGTTATGGTGAAAGGTAGCTCAGCCATGTTTTGCATAGTACTTCATTGACTGTGAAGCACTTATAGACATCCTGATGTTGTGAAAGGTGCTATAAAATGTAAGTTAAGAACAACAACAGCAACTTGTATTTCTATAGCGCCTTTAACATAGTGAAACGTCCCAAGGCGATTCACAGGAGTATTATGAGATAAAAAATTTGACACCGACATAAGTAGAAATTAGCGCAGCTTGGTCAAACAGATAGGTTTTAAGGAGTATCTTGAAGGAGAAAAAAGTGGAAGTGAGAGGCAGAGAGGTTTAGGCAGGGAGCTCCAGAGCTTGGGGCCGAGGCAACAGAAGGCATGGCCACCAATGATTGAGTGATTATAATCAGGGATGCTCAGGAGGGCAGAATTAGAGGAGCGCTGTCATCTCGGGTGGTTATGAGGGTGGAGGAGATTACAAAGATAGGGAGGGGAAAAGCCATGGAGAGATTTGATAACAAGGACGTGAATTTTGAAATTGAGGCGTTGCTGAACCGGAGGCCAATGTAGGTCAGCGAGTACAGAGGTGATGGGTGAGCGGGACTTGGTGTAAGTTAGGACATGGGCAGCCGAGTTTTGGATCACCTCTAGTTTACATAGGGTAGAATGTGGGAGGCCAGCCAGGTGTGCGTTGGAATAGTCAAGTCTAGAGGTAACAAAGGTATGACTGAGGGCTTCAGGCAAGGGTGGAGCTGGGCGATGTTACGGAGGTGGAAATAGGCGGTCTTAGCTATGCTGGGGAAATATGTGGTCGAAAACTCATTTCAGGGTCAAAGATGTCACCAAGGTTGCGAACAGTCTGGTTCAGCCTCAGACCGAAATTGAGGAGAGGGATGGAGTCATGGCTAGGGAACTGAGTTTGTGGCGGGGACCGAAAACAATGGCTTCGGTCTTCCCAATATTCAATTGGAGAAAATTTCTGCTCATCCAGAATTGGCCGTTGAACCATCAGTTTGACAATTTAGAGACCTTGGAGGGGTCGAGAGAAGTGGTAGTGAGGTAGAGCTGGGTGTCATCAGCGTACATGTGGAAAATGACACTGTGTTTTCGGATGATATCGCCAAGGGGCAACATGTAGATGAGAAATAGGAGGGGGCCAAGGATAGATCCTTGGGGGACACCAGAGATAACGATGCGGAGGTGGGAAGAGAAGCTGTTGCAGGTGATTCTTTGCCTACAATTAGATAGATAAGAATGGAACCAGGCGAGTGCAGTCCCACCCAGCTGGACGACGGGGGAGAGGCATTGGAGAAGGATAGAGTGTCAAAGGCCAGTCAAGAAGGATGAGGAGGGATAGTTTGCCTTTGTCACAGTCACAAAAGATGTAATTTGTGATTTTGATGAGAGCCGTTTCGGTACCGTGGCAGGTGCAGAAACCAGATTGGAGGGATTCAAACATGGAATTGCGGGAAAGATGGGCACAGAGTTTGGAGGTGATAACACATTCAAGGACTTTGGAGAGGAAAGGGAGGTTGGAGATGCGGTGGTAGTTTGTAAGGACGGAGGAGATTGAAGGTTGGCTTTTTGAGGAGAGGGGTGATGACGGCAGATTTGAGGGAGAGGGTGACATTATGAGAAGAGAGAACCGTTAACAATGTCAGCTAACATGTGAGCCAGAAAAGGAAGTTAGATGGTCAGCAGTTTGTTGGGAATAGGGTCAAGGGAGCAGGAAGTGGGTCTCATGGACAGGGTGAGCTCGGAAAGGTCATGAGGGGAGATTGGAGAGAAACTGGAGAAAGATGTGAGTTCAGGGCTAGGGCAGGGGGCTTCCTTAGAGGAAGTTTGGCCCGGTGGACTAGGGAAAGGAAGGGAAGAGGCAGAGGCAACCGAACGGGATGGTCTCAATCTTAGAGACAAAAAGTCCATGAGCACTTCGCACATTGTTGGAGGTGAGGGTGGAGACTGGGGAGAGGGAGGTTTAAAAAGCCAATTAACTGTGGAGAATAAAATCTGGGGGTTATCTTTGCATTCTAGAATGATTCTGGAATAGTGAGTGATTTTGGCACATGGGAGCAGGACCTAATAGTGCTTTATATGGCCCAGCCAGATCTGGCAGTGAATGGCTAAACCAGTTATCCACCATATCAGTTCAAGTCTGCATCTATTGTAATTAAGCGAGCAAAGATCAGGGCTGTACTAAGGGGAACGGCCAAGGTGAGAAAGAATAATTGTTTGAACAGGGACTAGGGCATCAAAGGTGGCAGTGAGGGTGTGGTTTAGCAGATCAGTAGCTGCAGAAGTGTCATGGTGAATGGAGGGCCAAAGGCTGGACAGTTGGGATTTGATAAGTGCAGTTGTAAGAGAGTTGGGAGACAGCATTTTTTCAGGGGCGGACACAGAAGGAGGTAAGGTTGGGGGGTGGGGAGGGTTAGAAGGGGGATGTAGGTGGAGAGCGATACGAGGAAGTGGTCAGAGATGGCCTTATCTGCGATTGATACGATGGGAGTAGCGAGGCCACCAGAGATGGCAAGATCGAGGGGCTGGCCGTGAATATGGATTAGGGAGGCTAGTGAACTCAGAAGAACATAAGATCAGAAGGAATAGGAGCCAAGTTTGCTGACGATACAAAGCTAGATGGACAGTGAGCTGTGAGGAGAACACAAAGCGTCTGCAAAGGGGTATAAATAGACTAAGGGGCCAACGTTGGTGGACATACCCCCCACTACCGCCTGCAGAATGCCCACATACCGCCGAGAATAGCAAGTTTCGTGGAAAACAGCTGCATAGCACCGACATACCGCTACGGCGCAACATTGATGAATGACACCCCCCCGAGCAGTATACGCACCGTCCGCCAACACTGAAGACCAACACTGAAAACCCGAAAACTGGAATATTGGTGACTCACCGCTGACGTAGCACCCTGAAGCATACCGTTCTGGAAAATGGGCTGTTATGCGAAGGAAAGTGGAGTGGAGTGCATGTTGCGTTCATTTCGACATCGGAGGAGCATTGGAGCACATCACTGGAGCAGGGAAAAAGTCAATTTTAAATCAAAGAAGGCTTTTTTGGAGGCAAAGAAGGAGTTGTGTAGGTCATTTTGTTTATTTAAAAATCGGCAGACATCGTGAAAAATCGGGAACACATGAGAAAAGCAGCAGCATTTGGAGAAGAGTTTAAAAGAAAGGCGGCCTTTTGGAGTCCATTGGCTGATCTGAGTATATTGGAGGAGATCTCTGTCCATTACAATGGGGCCTGCACTATCTCAGCCTGTATTGCTGACAGCTTTTCTAATGCAGGATGCAGATGGCAGAATGTTAATTGACCAAAATTATCAGGGTGATGTAGTAGGTCGAAGAATGAGGAGGGGGAGGAGGAGGAGGAGCAGGCCTTACCCGCCAAGGAATTTCAGTGCAAAGCACTCATACTTGGACTTGACCGAGCGACAGTGTCCTAAATGAGATTTGCCAGCTCATTAAGTCAGACCTGCAGCCCAGTACCACCAACATTACTGCACTCTCTGTGGAGGAAAAGGTCACTACGGCACTTTTCTTTTATGCGTCTGGCTCTTTTCAGTCATCAGCTGCGGATATATGCTGTATATCCCAGCATGCTGCGCATACCAGCATTGGTCAGGTAACCGATGCACTGTATGCACGCAGAATGGATTTTATTAATGACCGTGGAGGCACAGAGTGAGAGGGTGTTGGGTTTTGCACGCATCGCTGGCTTCCCAAAGATTCAGGGTGCTATAGACTGTACTCATATTGCCCTGAGAGCACCTTTACAGGAGGCAGAAGCATACCAAAACTGTAAGGGATTCCACTCCCTCAACGTGCAGCTGGTATTGGGGGTAATGTACTGACGTGGATAAAGAACTGGTTGGCAGACAGAAAGCAGAGAGTCGTGATTAATGGGTCCTTTTCAGAATGGCAGGTGTCATGTATCGCACATTACTGTATATAACTGTATCTTACCATGCTATACATGACTGTAACTGGATATGACCTGTAACAATAAGCATACCTTACCACCAGGGGTGCACTTGCAGGAGACACTCCATACCTGTCCCACTGTGGTATATAAAGGGAGGTCTCAGGCAAGTGCAGCACTGGAGAGCTGGAATTAAAGGTGCATGTGTCTCGTGTAAGTCAGTACATTAGAGTCAGGACTTAACAGCAGGCAGTGACGAGTGGGGTGCCGCAGGGCTCAGTGCTGGGACCCCAGCTCTTTACAATATACATTAATGATTTAGATGAAGGAATTGAGTGTAATATCTCCAAGTTTGCGGATGACACTAAACTGGGTGGCGGTGTGAGCTGTGAGGAGGACGCTAAGAGTGCAGGGTGACTTGGACAGGTTAGGTGAGTGGGCAAATGCGTGGCAGATGCAGTATAATGTGGATAAATGTGAGATTATCCATTTTGGGGGCAAAAACACGAAGACAGAATATTACCTGAATGGTGGCAGATTAGGAAAAGGGAAGGTGCAACAAGATCTGGGTGTCATGGTTCATCAGTCATTGAAAGTTGGCATGCAGGTACAGCAGGCGGTGAAGAAGGCAAATGATATGTTGGCCTTCATAGCTAGGGGATTTGAATATAGGAGCAGGGAGGTCTTACTGCAGTTGTTCAGAACCTTAGTGAGGCCTCACCTGGAATATTGTGTTCAGTTTTGGTCTCCTAATCTGAGGAAGGACGTTCTTGCTATTCAGGGAGTGCAGCGAAGGTTCACCAGACTGATTCCAGGGATGGCTGGACTGTCATCGGAGGAGAGACTGGATCAACTGGGCCTTTATTCACTGGAGTTTAGAAGGATGAGAGGGGATCTCATAGAAACGTATAAGATTCTGACGGGACTGGACAGGTTAGATGCGGGAAGAATGTTCCCGATGTTGGGGAAGTCCAGAACCAGGAGACATAGTCTTAGGATAAGGGGTAGGCCATTTAGGACTGAGATGAGGAGAAACTTCTTCACTCAGAGAGTTGTTAACTTGTGGAAATCCCTGCCGCAGAGAGGAGCACGTGTAGCGGCTCTAGCAGCGTGCTCAATTTGGGAAGAAAGTTACCAAAATAGTTCAGGAGCCCCAGGAATGAACGCAGCTCCGATGTGTTACGGGGTCTGGGTGCTCTCTGGATCGCTTCCGTCTTGGATGCAATAGGGCTGATCCCGTCTGCTGCTACCCTCATCTCCAGGAATTCTACCTCTGGAGCTAGGAAGACGCACTTCGCCTTTTTCAGTCGCAGCCCTACCCGGTCCAGTCTGCGTAGCACTTCCTCCAGGTTGTGGAGGTGTTATTCAGTATTGTAACCCTTAATGAGGATGTCATCCTGAAAAACCACCGTCCCTGGAATCGACTTGAGGAGGCTTTCCATATTTCGTTGGAAGATCGCGGCGGCCGAGTGAATCCCGAACGGACATCTGTTGTACTCAAACAACCCCTTGTGTGTCGTGATGGTGGTGAGCTTCTTCAACTCATTCACCAGCTCCTGGGTCATGTAAGCTGAGGTCAGGTCCAATTTTGAAAAAAGTTTGCCACCGGATAGCGTCGCAAAGAGGTCCTCCGCTCTCGGTAGCGGGTACTGGTCTTGGAGTGATACCCGATTGATGGTGGCCTTGTAATCACCACATATCCTGACCGACCCATCCGCCTTGAGCACCCGCAAAATCGGGCTCACCCAGTCACTGAATTCGACTGGCGAGATGATGCCTTCGCTCAGCAGGCGGTCCAATTCACCTTCTATCTTTTCCCGTATCACGTACGGCACTGCTCTGGCCTTGTAGTGTACTGGCCTGGCGTCCGGGTTTATGTGAATCACTACCTTGGCCCTCATGAAAGTGCCAATGCCGGGTTGAAATAATGAGTCAAATTTGTCCAGGATCTGTGAGCATGATACTCGCTCCACAGAGGAAATTGCATTGACATCGCTCCATTTCCAGTTCATGACAGCAAGCCAATTCCTCCCCAGTAGTGCGGGACCGTCCCCTGGGACAATCCAGAGTGGCAGTCTGTTCTCCGAATCTTTGTGGGTCACGACTACCATGGCGCTGCCTA